>NC_092239.1:48031116-48056116 GCF_036320965.1 Panulirus ornatus
GTTCTTTTGTCTTTCCCACATTGTTTACCACCTTCTAAATCACCTTTTGATCTCCCTAAAGTTTAATGATATCCCTTATCCTAACTTTCATTTGCCCTTTTTTTTCAGCCCCGTACCTTCATATTAATCTCATGCTGCTTTCTCTTATACATCTCTCAATCGTTTGCACACTTTCCCTGTAAGTACCGCACAAAACCCTTCCTTTTCCCTTTCACTATCAATTTTACTTCTTCATCTCACCACTCACAAGCCTTTCTTATCTGTCCATCTCCTACCTTTTGCATGCGACATGCATCTCTTGTACATGGCATCTCTGGAATATACTCTTTTCAATCAGTTATAACACATCATATTATTTCTTTCAATTCCAGCGTGATTACCATGTAGAGCAGCTACCATAATTATCAATAATTGCTTCTTGCATTCACGCTTACCACCCCTACTGAAACTAGTCGTACTGTTCATGTTTAATTTCATCACATCCATCCGTAGTGATAAATAATAGAGACAATACATGAAACTTAGAAGAAAATGTATGAAAGTTCGTCTGAGCATGTAGAATCAATATGACACCGAATAGATGTATTCATTTTGCTCGTACACTCATGTGAGACCCCTAATTGATAACAATTATTGTTAGGCATCTATAACTTATCAGCACTTATCTCTGAGGGATGAGACCCTGCTGGGCCAGCAAGTTCTTATGAGATATGGATGAATAGATAAAAAAGAAATCATATAAATGCTAATCTTAGGTCAATGTATATAATGGCCTATTGATATCATCTAGACTCATGCTGGACGAAAGATGGTCATGGCTGCGACGTCAGAGGCAATGTTCCTGTTAATCATGGTCGTCATGGTAGACGCGAAGCTCACTCGCCCAGTAGGTAAGCAAAGATTAACAGCTACACTTGACTTCCTTCCTTTAAGCCAGGGCCACAATTCCTTCCACGGCCCTCGCTCTTGAACAGAACAATCTTGATTCTGTTTAAGCCTGTATAGACATTAAAACACTTCCCTGAATTCATAAGTATTTACAGATTCTACGCTCTTTTTCCATTTCTTTCTTTCCCAAGCTGTGCTCGTTTGTCTTAAATATACCTTGACCCTTAATGTATTTTGACACCGGCTGTACCTAGTTTTAACTTTACTTGATTATACAATGACTCTAGTTAAGCCTACAGTCACTAGTTTAGTCTACCTTGCCTGTAACTGGGTCTGTCTTGAGTCTCAGTAGGCTTCCCTTCATACCATTTATTCCATTTGAGTCGACAGTGACGAGTGTATCAAGAAAAGGGAAATGAAGTTAAAGCGGGAATTCTTTCACAACATTAGTCAATAGGAAGCCAACATATGCTGGTCTTTACAAGATGTTTATTTCCAGTCTTGTTCCCTGGGAAAGGCGATTAGACACTTTGTAAGAAACTGACAATATTATTAAATGAGTTTTACCCGCAAGTTAACAGCAGAGTAGTTTTTAAAGCAAGAAATACAATTGAATCATTCTTTCAAGTTCAAAGATGCTATTCCTGCGGTTTTGCAGTCGTCAATTGTCTACCAGTATAAGTACAACAACTGTAATGATGTATATATAAGCAAGACGAAGCGACACCTCAGGACGCGTATTCATTAACACCTTGGCCGGTCAGCACGAACTACCTGCCTAATCACCAAACCAGCCTACTGAGCAATACGAAATCACGCTCATGACAATGACCATCCAATGTGGATACCGAACTTCTCTGTGCTGCTGTCCAGTAGCTCATCAAAGACCAACGTGTTAATACTATTGTCCCTCCTGTCCCACAGCAACAAACCCACTAAAAGTAACAGTGTGGTATCAATAGAGTTATTGTGATTTTAGATAAGTTTCATAAAGTTTAAAGTAGAACTGTCAAGGTTTTTGATTCTGTTTTAACATTACGATACCAACTACTTATCATATAATTTTAACCTCTCCAACGAAATATTACCCCAAGTGACTATACATATGTAATGTTTTGATGTATCTTAAGTACGGTGAGATTGTTTATCATCACTGACTTTTCTTTACACTTTTTCGACAAATCATTTCTCGTTGGGTTTTTGTGATATATATTTTTCAAGGTGCATTTCAGACTTTATGGTTTCAAGAGAAACTCAAAAAGTAAATTTCACATACATATGATCCTTTCTTTATAGTCTCTGATGGAGGTATATGTAATTTCCGGAAAGCAAATCAATAAACCAAATAAATTCATCCAAGACCTGGTGATTCTTTTCCTATCATAACTGTGTTCTCAAAGGAACATAAGAAGGAGTCAAGCGGGGAGTGCTCATCCTCCTCGAAGGCTCAGATTGTGGTGTCTAAATGTGTGTGGATGTAACCAAGATGAAGAAAAAAAGAGAGATAGGTAGTATGTTTGAGGAAAGGAATTTGGATGTCCTGGCACTGGATGAAACGAAACAAGGTTCAGGGGGAATAAGGTTTTGAAAAGCCTTAGGATTAAAGTCAGGTGTTGGTAAGAAGGCTAGAGCCAAGGAAGGAGAAGCAGGAGTTGTGGGAGTGTGTGGTAGAATGTAAAAAGTCAATTCTAGACTGATGTAGGCAAAACTGGAAGTGGATGGAGAGAGATGGGTGATTATTGGTGCATATACACCTGGTCATGAGAAGAAAGATCATGAGAGGCAAGTGTTTTAGGGGCAGCTGAATGAGTGTGTCAGCAGCTTTGATACACGTGGTGGGGTATTAGTGATGGGTGATTTAAATGCGAAAGCAAGTAATGTTAAACTTGAGTTGTACGTGAGGTATTCATTGTTGTGAATGGAAATGGCGAAGAGCTTGTGGATTTGTGTGCTGAAAAAAGACTGGTGATTGGGAATGCCTAGTTCAAAAAGAAAGATATATATAAGTATACGTATGTGAATAGGTAAGATGGTCAAAGGGCATTACTAGATTACGTGTTAATTGATAGGCGTGTAAAAGAGAGACTTTTGGATATTAATGTGCTGAGAGGGGCAGCTGGAGGAAGGTCTGATTACTGTCTTGTATAAACGAAGGTAAAGATTTGTAGGGTTTTTTCAAAAATGAAAAGAAAATGGGGAGAAGAGAGTGGTAAGAGTAAGTGAGCTTCGAAAGGACACCTATGTGAGAAAGCACCAGGAGAGATTGAGTGTAGAATGGCAAAAGGTGAGATCAAATGACGTGAAAAAAGTAGGTTGAGGAATGAGATGTATTTAAAGAAGCAGTGATAGCATGTGAAAAAGATGCATGTAGCATGAGAAAGGTGAGAGGTGGGCAGGTTGGAAGGGTAGTGAGTGGTGGGATAAAGAGGTAAAGTTGTTAGTGAAAGAGAAAAGAGAGGGTATGGACGATACTTACAAGGAAGGAGTGCAAATGATTGGGATATGTATAAAATAAAGCGGCAGGAGGTCAAAAGGAGGTGCAAGGGTTGAAAAATAGGGCAAATGAGAGCCGGTGCAAGAAAATATCAGTAAACTTTAGAGAGAGAAAAAAGATGTTTTAGAAGGTGAATAACGTGCGTAAGACAAGAGAACAAATGGGAACATCGGAAAAGTGGGCAAGGGAGGAAGTAATAGCAGGTAGTGACGGAGTGAGAAGGAGAGGGAGTGAGTACTTTGAGGGTTTGTTGAATGTGTTTGATGACAGAACGGCAGATATAGGGCATTTTGGTTGGGGTGATGTGCGAAGAGAGAGGGTTAAGGAGAATGGTTTGGTTAAGAGAGAAGAGGCAGTGAAAACTTTGTGGAAGATGAAATCCGGCAAGGCGGCGTGTTTGGATTGTAATGCAGTAGAATTTATCAAGAAAGGGGTTGTTGTTTTGTTGGTAATGATATTCACTGTAGGTATAGATCATGGTGAAATGCCTGAAGATAGGCGAAATGAATGCATAGTGCCATGGTACAAAGGCAAAGGGAGTGAAGGTGATTGTTCAAACTACAGAGGCATAAGTCTGTTGAGTATTCCTGGGAAATTCTATGGTGGGGTATTGATTGAGAGGGTGAAGGCATGTATAGAGCATCAGACTGGGGAAGAACAGCGTGGTTCCAGAGGTGGTAGAGGATGTGTGGATCAGGTGTTTGCAAGTATATGGTGTGAGAGGTAAGCTACTAGAAGCAGTGAGAAGCTTTTACCAAGGATGTAAGGAATGTGTACAAGTAAGAACAGAGGACAGGGACTGGCTCCCAGTGAATGTTGGTGTGCAGCAGGGTTGTGTGATGTCACTATGATTATTAGATTTGTTTATGGATGGGGTGGTTAGAGAGGTAAGTGCAAGAGTTTTGGAGAGAGTGGCGAGTATGCAGTCTGTTGGGGATGAAAAGGTCTGGGAAGTGAGTCAGTTGTTGTTCATTAATGATAAAGCTTTGGTGGCTGATTCGAGGGAGAAACTGCAGGAGTTAGTGACTGAGTTTGGAAAAGTGTTTGCAAAGAGAAAGTTGAGAGTAAATGTGAGTAAGAGCAAAGTTATTACGTTCAGCAGGGTTGAGGTGCGAGCTAACTGGGATGTAAGTATGAATGGAGAAAAATTGGAGGAAGTGAAGTGCTTTAGAGATCTGGTAGTGGACTTAACAGGGAATGAAATCATGGAAGCAGAAGAGAATCACAGGGTGGGGGATGGGGTGAAGGTTTTGGGAGGGATGAAGAACGTGTGGAAGGAGAGAACGTTATGTCGGAGAGCAAAAATGGGTATGTTTGAAGGATCAATATTTCCATCAATATCATATGGTTGCGAGGCGCGGGCTATAGATAGGGTTGTACGGAAGAGGCTGGATGGTTTGGAAATGAAATGTTTGAGGACAATATGTGGTGTGAGGTGGTTTGATAAAGTGAGTAATGAAAAAGGTAAGAGGGATGTGTGGAAATAAAAAGAGTGTGGTTCAGAGAGCAGAAGAAAGTGTATTGAAATGGTTTGGACATATGGAAAAAATCAGTGAGGAGAGATTGACATAGAGGATATATGTGCCAAAGATAGAGGGAGCAAGAAGAAATGGAAGACTAAATTGGAGGTGGAAAGATGGAGTGAAAACAATTTTGAGAGATCTTGGCCTGAACATTTAAGAGGGAGAGAGGCGGACAAGAAATAGAGTGAAATGGAACGATGTGGAATACCGGGGTCGACGTGCTGTCAATGAACTATATCAGGGGATGTGAAACGTCTGGGGTTCAGTAGGAAAAGTTCTATGGGGCCCGAATGTGGATAGGAAGCTGCTGTTTCGGAACATTACACATGAGAAGGTAGACACTGAGTGCGAACGAATGTAACCTTTTCTGCCATTTCCCTCGCTAGGGAGGAAGCGTTAAGAATAGAGGACTGAGTCTTGGAGGGAGTGTATTTATTACTTATTTATTTCATTCTATTTTACTTTTGTCGCTGTCTCCCGCGTTGGCGATGTAGCGCAAGGAAACAGACGAAAGAATGGCCCAACCCACCCACATACATATGCATATACATAAACGTCCACACACGCAAATATACATGCCTATACATCCCAACTTATACATATATATATATATACACACACAGACATATAGATATATACAAATGAACATAATTCATACTGTCTACCTCTATTCATTCCCATCGCCACCCCGCTTCACATGAAATAACGTCCCCCTCCCCCCGCATGTGCGCGAGGTAGCGCTAGGAAATGATTACAGAGGAAACATTCGTTCACACTCAGTCTCTAGCTGTCATGTAATAATGCACCGAAACAAGAGCTCTCTTTCCAGATCCAGGCACCACAGAACTTTCCATGATTTACCCGAGACGATTCACATGCCCTCTTTCAATCCATCGACAGCACGTTGACCCCGGTATACGACATTGTTCAAATTCACTCTATTCCTTGAACGCCTTTCACCCTCCTGCATGTTCAGGCCCCGATCACTCAAAACTTTTTTCAGTCCATCTTTCCACCTCCAATTAGGTCTCATACTTCTTGTTCCCTCCGCCTTTGACACATATATCCTCTTGGTCAATCTTTCCTCACCCATTCTCTCCATGTGACGAAACAATTTCAAAACACCCTCTTCTGCTCTCTCAACCACACTCTTTTTATTACCACACATCTCTCTTATCCTGTTTTGGAAGGAGTAAATAAAGTGCGTAAGACAAGGGAGCAAATGGGAACTTCAATGAAGGGGACTAATAGGGAGGTGATAAAAAGTAGTGGTGATGTGAGACAGATATGGAGTGAGTATTTTCAAGGTTAGTTGAATGTGTTTGATGACACAGTGGCAGATATAAGGTGTTTTGGTCGAGGTGGTGTGCAAAGTGAACGGGTTAGGGAAAATTATTTGGTAAACAGAAAAGAGGTAGTAAAAGCTTTGTACAAGATGAAAGCCAGCAAGGCAGCGGGTTTGGAGGGTATTGCAGTGGAATTTATTAAAAAAGGAGGTGACTGTATTGTTGACTGGTTAATAAGTTTATTTAATGTATGTATGACTTATGGTGAGGTGCCTGGGGATTGGCGAAATGCTTGCATAGTGCCATTGTACAAAGGCAAAGGGGATAAAAGTGAGTGCTCAAATTACAGAGGTATAAGTTTCTTGAGTATTCCTGGGAAATTGTATGGGAGGGTATTGACTGAGACGATGAAGGCATATACAGAGCATCAGATTGGGGAAGAGCAGTGTGGCTTCAGAAGCGGTAGAAGATGTGTAGATCAGGTGTTTGCTTTGAGGAATGTATGGGAAAAATACTTAGAAAAGTATGTAGCATTTATGGATCTGGAGAAGGCATATGATAGAGTTGATAGAAATGCTCTGTGGAATTTATTAAAAATATATGGTTTGGGAGGCAAGTTGTTAGAATCAGTGAAAGTTTTTTATCGAGGATATAATGCATGTGTGCGTGTAGAAGAGGATGAAAGAAGCGATTGGTTCTCAGTGAATGTACGTTTGCGGCGGGTGTGTGTGTGATTTCTCCATGGTTGTTCAATTTGTTTATGGATGGGGTTGTTAGAGAGGTGAATGCAAGAGTTTTGGAAAGAGAGACAAGTATGCAGTCGGTTGTGGATGAAAGAGCTTGGGAAGTGAGTCAGTTGTTGTTCGCTGATAATACAGCGCTGGTGGCTGATTCATGAGAGAAACTACAGAAGCTGGTGACTGAGTTTGGTAAAGTGTGTGAAAAAAGAAATCTGAGAGTAAATATGAATAAGAGCAATGTTATTAGCTACAGTAGTGTTAAGGGACATGTCAACTGGGAGGTAAGTTTGATAGGAGAAAAACTGGTGGAAGTAAAGTGTCTTAGATATCTGGGAGTGGATTTGGCAGCAGATGGAACCATGGAAGCGGAAGTAAATCATAGGGTGGGGGAGCGGGCGAAAGTTCTAAGGGCGTTGAAGAATGTGTGGAAGTCGAGACCTTTGTCTCGGAAAGCAAAAATGGGTATGATTGAAGGATTAGTGGTTCCAACAAAGTTGTATGGTTGCGAGGCGTGGGCTATGGATGGAGATGTACGGAGGAGGGTGGATGTGCTGTAAATGAGATGTTTGAGGACACTATGTGGTGCGAGGTAGTTTGATCGAGTAAGTAATGATAGGGTAAGAGAGATGTGTGGTAATAGAATGAGTGTGGTTGAGAGCATTATTACATGTTGTCACATGGAGAGAATGAGTGAGGAAAGATTCAAAAAGAGGATATATGTGTCAGAGGTGGAGGGAGTTAGGAGAAGTGGGAGACCGAATTGGATGTGGAAGGATGGAGTGAAAAAGATTTCCGTGATCGGGGCCTGAACATGCAGGAGGGTGAAAGGCATGCAAGGAACAGAGTGAATTGGAACGATGTGGTATACCGGGGTCGAAGTGCTGTCAATGGATTGAAGCAGGGCATATGAAGCGTCTGGGGTAATCCATGAAAGTTCTGTGGGGCCTGGATGTGGAAAGCCAGCTGTGGTTTCGGTGCATTATTACATGAAAGCTAGAGACTGTGAACGAATGTGGCCTTTGTTGTCTTTTCCTAGCGCTACCTCGCACACATGAGGGGGGAATGGGTTGATATTTCATTTATGGCGGGGTGGCGATGGGAATGAATAAAGGCAGACAGTATTAACTATGTACTTGTGTATTTATCTATATGTCTATGTGTGTATATATATGTATACGTTGAGATATATCGGTATGCATATTTGCGTGTGTAGACGTGTATGTATATACATGTGTATGTGGGTGGGTTGGGCCATTTATTCGTATGTTTCCCCGAAAAATGAATAAATAACTCTCTTATCCTATTATTACTTACTCGATCATACCACCTCACACCACATTTTGTCCTCAAGCATCTCATTTCCAGCACATCCACCCTTCTGCACAGCTCTATCTATAGCCCACGCCTCGCATTCATATAACATTGTTGGAACCACTATTCCTTCAAACATACACTTTTTTGCTTTCCGAGATGATCTTGACTACCACACATTCTTCAATGCTCCCAGAACTTTCGTCCTCTCCCCACCCTATGATTTACTTCTGATTCCATGGTTCCATCCGCTACCAAATCCACGCCGAGATATCTAAAACACTTCACTTCCTCCAGTTTTTCTGTATTCACACTTACCTCCCAATTGACCTGTACCTCAACTGTACTGTACCTAATAACCTTGCTCTTATTCATATTTACTCTCAGCTTTCTTCTTTCACACACTTTACCAAACTCAGTCAGCAGCTTCTGCAGTTTCTCAAACGAATCAGCCACCAGCGATGTATCATCAGCGAACAACAACTGACTCACTTCCCAAGCGCTCTCATCCAGAAGGGACTGCATACTTGCCCCACTTTCCAAAACTTTTACATTCACCTCCCTAACAGCGCCATCCATAAACAAATTAAATAACCATGGAGACATCACGCAGCCCTGCCGCAAACCATAATTCACTGAGAACTAATCACTTTCCTCTTTTCCTACACGTACACATGCCTTACATCATCGATAAAAACTTTTCACTGCTTTTAACAACTTGCCTCCCACCGCAAATATTCGTAATACCTTCCACAGAGCATTTCTATCAATTCTGTAATATGCCTTCTTCAGATCCATAAATGCCACATACAAATCCATTTGCTTTTCTAAGTATTTCTCATATATATCAAAGCAAACACCTGATCCACATATCCTCTACCACTTCTGAAACCACACTACTCTTCCCCAGTCTAATGCTCTGTACATGCCTTCACCCTCTCAATCAATACCCTCCCATATAATTTCCCACGAATACTCAACAAACGTATACCTCTGTAATTTGAGCACTCACTTTTATCACCTTTGCCTTTGTACACTGGAACTACGCAAGCATTCTGCCAATCCTCAGGCACCTTACCATGAGTCATACATACACTAAATAACCTTACCAACTAGTCAACAATACAGTCACCCCCTTTCTTAATAAATTCCACTGCAATACCATCCAAACCCGCTGCCTTGCCGGCTTTCATCTTCCGCAAAGCTTTTACTACCTCTTCTCTCTTTACCAAATCATTCTATCCAGCCGTCTAACTTTGCACACCACCTCGACCGAAACACCCTATATCTGCCACTCTATCATCAAACACATTCAACTAACCTTCAAAATACTCACTTCATCTCCTTCTCACATCACCACTACTTGTTATCACCTCCCCATTAGCCCCCTTCACTGGTGTTCCCATTTGTTCCCTTGTCTTACATACTTTACTTACCTTCTTCCAAAACATCTTTTTATTCTCAATATATTTAATGATACTCTCTCACCCCAACTCTCATTAGCCCTCTTTTTCACCTCTTCCACCTTTCTCTTGACTTCCTTCCTCTTTCTTTCATACATTTCCCACTCATTTGCATTATTTCCCTGCAAAACTCGTCCAAATGCCTCTCTCTTCTCTTTCACTAGCATTCCTACTTCTTCATCCCACCACTCACTACCCTTTCTAATCTGCCCACCTTCCACCCTTTCTAATCTGCTCACCTTCCACGCCTCTCATACCACAAGCTTATTTTGCGCAAGCCATCACTACTTCCCTAAATACATCCCATTCCTCCCCCATTCTCCTTACGTCCTTTGTTCCCACCTTTTTCCATTATGTACTCAGTCTCCCCTGATATTTCCTCACAAGAATCTCCTTCCTAAGCTCACTTACTCTCACCACTCTCTTTACCCAAACATTCTATTTTTTTTTTGTAAATCTTTACGAGTCTTCACTTTCGCCTCCACAAGATAATGATCAGACATCCCTCCAGTTGCACCTCTCAACACATTAACATCCAAAAGTCTCCCTTTTGCGCGCCTATCAATTAACAGGTAATCCAATAACGTTCTCTGGCCATCTCTCCTACTTACATACGTATACTTATGTATATCTCGCTTTTTAAACTAGGTATTCCCAATCGCCAGTCCTTTTTCAGCACATAAATCTACGACCTCTTCATCATTTACATTTACAACACTGAACACCCCATGTACATCAATTATTCCCTCAACTGCCACATTACTCACCTTTGCATTCAAATCACCCATTACTATAAACCGGTCTCGTGCATCAAAACTACTAGCACACTCACTCAACTGCTCCCAAAACACTTGCCTCTCAAGATCTTTCATCTCATGCCCAGGTGCATATGCACCAATGATCACCCATCTCTCTCCATCCACTTTCAGTTTTACCCATATCAATCTAGAGTTTACTTTATTACGCTCTATCACACACTCCCACTACTCATGTTTTAGGAGTAGTGCTACTCCTTCCCTTGCTCTCGTCCACTCACTAACCCCTGATATTACTCCCAAGACATTCCCAAACCGCTTTTCCCTTTTACCCTTCAGCTTCGTTTCACTCAGAGCCAAAACATCCAGAAACTGCTTATGTATAGCTCTCTTTTAAAACGAGGTATTTTCCAAGTCTAAAAGCTATTTACCATTTCCATTCAAAACACTGAACACCCCATGTATACCAATTATTCCCTCAACTAACACATTACTCACCTTTGCATTCAAATCACCCATCACTATAACCCGGTCTCGTGCAACAAAACTAAAACATACTCACTCAGTTGCTCACAAAATCACTTGCCTCTCATGATATTCTCATGCCCAGATGTTTAGGCACTAGTAATCACCCATCTCCCTCCATGCACTTTTAGTTTTAACCGTATCAATATATATATATATATAATTTTTTTTTTTTTTTTTTACTTTGTCGCTGTCTCCCGCGTTTGCGAGGTAGCGCAAGGAAACAGACGAAAGAAATGGCCCAACCCCCCCCCCATACACATGTATATACACACGTCCACACACGCAAATATACATACCTACACAGTTTTCCATGGTTTACCCCAGACGCTTCACATGCCTTGATTCAATCCACTGACAGCAGGTCAGCCCCGGTATACCACATCGCTCCAATTCACTCTATTCCTTGCCCTCCTTTCACCCTCCTGCATGTTCAGGCCCCGATCACACAAAATCTTTTTCACTCCATCTTTCCACCTCCAATTTGGTCTCCCTCTTCTCCTTGTTCCCTCCACCTCCGATACATATATCCTCTTGGTCAATCTTTCCTCACTCATCCTCTCCATGTGCCCAAACCACTTCAAAACACCCTCTTCTGCTCTCTCAACCACGCTCTTTTTATTTCCACACATCTCTCTTACCCTTACGATACTCACTCGATCAAACCACCTCACACCACACATTGTCCTCAAACATCTCATTTCCAGCACATCCATCCTCCTGCGCACAACTCTATCCATAGCCCACGCCTCGCAACCATACAACATTGTTGGAACCACTATTCCTTCAAACATACCCATTTTTGCTTTCCGAGATAATGTTCTCGACTTCCACACATTCTTCAAGGCCGCCAGAATTTTCGCCCCCTCCCCCACCCTATGATCCACTTCTGCTTCCATGGTTCCATCCGCTGCCAGATCCACTCCCAGATATCTAAAACACTTCACTTCCTCCAGTTTTTCTCCATTCAAACTCACCTCCCAATTGACTTGACCCTCAACCCTACTGTACCTAATAACCTTGCTCTTATTCACATTTACTCTTAACTTTCTTCTTCCACACACTTTACCAAACTCAGTCACCAGCTTCTGCAGTTCCTCACATGAATCAGCCACCAGCGCTGTATCATCAGCGAACAACAACTGACTCACTTCCCAAGCTTTCTCATCCCCAACAGACTTCATACTTGCCCCTCTTTCCAAAACTCTTGCATTTACCTCCCTAACAACTCCATCCATAAACAAATTAAACAACCATGGAGACATCACACACCCCTGCCGCAAACCTACATTCACTGAGAACCAATAACTTTCCTCTCTTCCTATACGTACACATGCCTTACATCCTCGATAAAAACTTTTCACTGCTTCTAACAACTTTCCTCCCACACCATATATTCTTAATACCTTCCACAGAGCATCTCTATCAACTCTATCATATGCCTTCTCCAGATCCATAAATGCTACATACAAATCCATTTGCTTTTCTAAGTATTTCTCACATACATTCTTCAAAGCAAAGACCTGATCCACACATCCTCTACCACTTCTGAAACCACACTGCTCCTCCCCAATCTGATGCTCTGTACATGCCTTCACCCTCTCAATCAATACCCTCCCATATAATTTACCAGGAATACTCAACAAACTTATACCTCTGTAATTTGAGCATTCACTCTTATCCCCTTTGCCTTTGTACAATGGCACTATGCACGCATTCCGCCAATCCTCAGGCACCTCACCATGAGTCATACATATATTAAATAACCTTACCAACCAGTCAACAATACAGTCAACCCCTTTTTTAATAAATTCCACTGCAATATATATATATATATATATATATATATATATATATATATATATATATATATATATATATATATATATATATATATATATATATATATATATATATATATATATATATATATATATATATATATATATATATATATATATATATATATATATATATATATATATATATATATATATATATATATACATATATATATATATATATATACATATATATATATATATATACATATCTTATTTATCTATCTATTTTCCTTTATCGTTGTGTCCCGCGTTTGCGAGGTAGCGCAAGGAAACAGACGAAAGAAATGGCCCAACCCACCCCCATACACATGTATATACATACACATCCACACACGCAAATATACATACATATATATCTCAATGTATACATATATATACACACACAGACATGTACATATATACACATGTACATAACTGACACTGTCTGCGTTTATTTATTCCCATCGCCACCTAACCACACATGGAATAACATCCCCTCCCCCCTTTTGTGTGCGAAGTAGCGCTAGGAAAAGGCAAAAAGGGCCCCATTCCTTCACACTCAGTCTCTAGCTGTCATGTAATAATGCCCGAAACCAAAGCTCCCTCTCCACATACAGGCACCACAGAACTTTCCATGGTTTACCACAGGCGCTTCACATGCCCTGATTCAATCCATTAACAGCACGTCGACCCAGGTATACCTCATCGATCCAATTCACTCTATTCCTTGCCCACCTTTCACCCTCCTGCATGTTCAGGCCCCGATCACTCAAAATCTTTTTCACTTCATCTTTCACCCTCCAATTTGGTCTCCCACTTCTCCTAGTTCCCTCCATCTCCGACACATATATCCTCTTCGTCAATCTTTCCTCACTCATTCTCTCCATATGCCAAAACCATTTCAAAATACCCTCTTCTGCTATCTCAACCACGCTCTTTTTATTTCCACACATCTCTCTTACCCTTACATTACTTACTCGATCAAATCACCTCACACCAAATATTGTCCTCAAACATCTCATTTCCAGCACATCCATCCTGCGCATAACTCTATCCATAGCCCACGCATCGCAACCATACGACATTCTTGGAACCACTATTCCTTCAAACATATTCATTGATGCTTTCCGAAATAATGTTCTCGACTTCCACAGAATCTTCAACGCTCCCAGTATTTTCGCCCCCTCACCCACCCTATGATTCACTTCCGCTTCCATGGTTCAACTCCCAGATCCACTCCCAGATATCTAAAACACGTTACTTCCTCCAGTTTTTCTCCATTTAAACTTAAACTCCATTTAAACTCCCAGTTGACTTGATACTCAACCCTACTGTACCTAATAACCTTGCTCTTATTCACATTCACTCTTAACTTTCTTCTTTCACACACTTTACCAAACTCAGTCACCAGCTTCTGCAGTTTCTCACATGAATCAGCCATATATATATATATATATATATATATATATATATATATATATATATATATATATATATATATATATATATATATATATATATATATATATATATATATTTTTTTTTTTTGCCGCTGTCTCCCGCGTTTGTGAGGTAGCGCAAGGAAACAGACAAAAGAAATGGTCCAACCCAACCCCATACACATGTATATACATACGTCCACACACGCAAATATACATACCTACCCAGCTTTCCATGGTTTACCCCAGACGCTTCAAATGCCCTGATTCAATCCACTGACAGCATGTCAACCCCGGTATACCATATCGATCCAATTCACTCTTCTCCTTGCCCTCCTTTCACCCTCCTGCATGTTCTGGCAACGATCACACAAAATCTTTTTCACTCCATCTTTCCACCTCCAATTTGGTCTCCCACTTCTCGCTCCCTCCACCTCCGACACATATATCCTCTTGGTCAATCTTTCCTCACTCATTCTCTCCATGTGCCCAAACCATTTCAAAACACCCTCTTCTGCTCTCTCAACCACGCTCTGTTTATTTCCACACATCTCTCTTACCCTTACGTTACTTACTCGATCAAACCACCTCACACCACACATTGTCCTCAAACATCTCATTTCCAGCACATCCATCCTTCTGCGCACAACTCTCTCCATAGCCCACGCCTCGCAACCATACAACCATATATATATATATAAGTATATATATATATATATATATATATATATATATATATATATATATATATATATATATATATATATATATATTTTTTTTTTTTTATTTTGTCGCTGTCTCCCGCGTTTGCGAGGTAGCGCAAGGAAACAGACGGAAGAATATATATACATACACGTAAACACACGCAACTATACATACCTATACATCTCAAGGTACACATATATATACACACACAGACACGTACATATATACCCATGCACACAAGTCACACTGTCTGCCTTTATTCATTCCCATCGCCACCTCGCCACACATGAAATACCATCCCCCTCCCCCCTCATGTGTGCGAGGTAGCGCAAGGAAAAGATAACAAAGGCCCCATTCGTTCAAACTGTCTCTAGCTGTCATGCAATAATGCCCGAAACCACAGTTCCCTTTCCACATCCAGGCCCCACACAACTTTCCATGGTTTACCCCAGACGCTTCACATGCCCTGATTCAATCCACTGACAACACGTCAACCCCGGTATACCACATCGATCCAATTCACTCTATTCCTTGCCCGCCTTTCACCCTCCTGCATGTTCAGGCCCCGATCACTCAAAATCTTTTTCACTCCATCTTTCCACCTCCAATCTGGTCTCCCACTTCTCTTCGTTCCCTCCACCTCCGACACATATGTCCTCTTGGTCAATCGTTCCTCACTCATTCTCTCCATATGCCCAAACCATTTCAAAACACCCTCTTCTGCTCTCCTACCACGTTCTTTTTATTTCCAAACATCTCTTTTACCCTTAAATTACTTACTCGATCAAACCACCTCACACCACATATTGTCCTCAAACATCTCATTTCCAGCACATCAATCCTCCTGCGCAACACTCTATCCATAGCCCACGCCTCGCAACCATACAACATTGTTGGAACCGCTATTCCTTCAAACATACCCATTTTTGCTTTCCGAGATAATGTTCTCGACTTCCACACATTCTTCAAGGATCACAGGATTTTCGCCCCCTCCCCCACCCTATGGTTCACTTCCGCTTCCATGGTTCCATCCGCTGCCAGATCCACTCCCAGTTATCTAAAACACTTTACTTCCTCCAGTTTTTCTCCATTCAAACTTACCTCCCAATTGACTTGACCCTCAACCCCACTGTACCTAATAACCTGGCTCTTATTCACATTTACTCTTAAATTTCTTCTTTCACACACTTTACCAAACTCAGTCACCAGCTTCTGCAGTTTCTCTCATGAATCAGCAACCAGCGCTGTACCATCAGCGAACAACAACTGACTCATTCCCAAGTTCTCTCATCCACAACAGACTGCATACTTGCCCCTCTTTCCAAAACTCTTGTATTCACCTCCCTAACAACCCCATCCATAAACAAATTAAACAACCATGGAGACATCACACACCCATGCCGCAAACCTACATTCACTGAGAACCAATCACTTTCCTCTCTTCTACACGTACACATGCCTTACATCCTCGATAAAAACTTTTCACTGCACCTAACAACTTGCCTCCCACACCATATATTCTTAATACCTTCCACAGAGCTTCTCTATTAACTCTATCATATGCCTTCTCCAGATCCATAAATGCTACATACAAATCCATTTGCTTTTCTAAGTATTTCTCACACACATTCTTCAAAGCAAACACCTGATCCGCACATCCTCTACCACTTCTGAAACCACACTGCTCTTCCACAATCTGATGCTCTGTACATGCCTTCACCCTCTCAATCAATACCCTCCCATATAATTTACCAGGAATACTCAACAAACTTATACCTCCGTAATTTGAGCACTCACTCCTATCCCCTTTGCCTTTGTGCAATGGCACTATGCACGCATTCCGCCAATCCTCAGGCACCTCACCATGAGTCATACATATATTAGATAACCTTACCAACCAGTCAACAATACAGTCACCCCCTTTTTTAATTGATTCCACTGCAATACCATCCAAGCCTGCTGCCTTTCCCGCTTTCATCTTCCGCAAAGCTTTTACTACCTCCTCTCTGTTTACCAAATCATTTTCCCTAACCCTCTCACTTTGCCCACCACCTCGACCAAAACACCCTATATCTGCCACTCTATCATCAAACACATTCAACAAACCTTCAAAACACTCACTCCATCTCCTTTTTACATCACCATTACTTGTTATCACCTCGCCATTAGTATATATATATATATATATATATATATATATATATATATATATATATATATATATATATATATATATATATATATATATATATATATATATATATATATATATATATATATATATATATATATATATATATATATATATATATATATATATATGTATATATATATATATATATATATACATATATACATATACATATATATATATATATATATATATATATATATATATATATATATATATATATATATATATATATATATATATGTATATATATATATATCATATGTATATTTATATATATTCATATATGTATATATATATATATATATATATATATATATATATATATATATATATATATATATATATATATATATATATATATATATATATATATATATATATATATATATATATATACATATATATATATATATATATATATATATATATATATATATATATATATATATATATATATATATATATATGTATATATATATATATATATATATATATATATATATATATATATATATATATATATATATATATATATATATATATATATATATATATATATATATATATATATACACATATATATATATATATATATATATATATATATATATATATATATATATATATATATATATATATATACATATTTATATATATATATGTGTGTGTGTGTGTGTGTGTGTGTCTGTGTGTGTCTGTGTGAGAAATACTTAGAAAAGCAGATAAATTTGTATGTAGCATTTATGGATCTGGAAAAGGGAAATGATAGAGTTGATAGAGATGCTCTGGTGAAAGTATTAAGAATATATGGTGTGGAAGGTAAGTTGTTAGAAGCGGAAACAAATTTTTATCGAGGATGTAAGGCATGTGTACGTGTAGGACGAGAGTAAAGTGATTGGTTTTCAGTGAATGTAGGTTTGCGGCAAGGGTGTGTGATCTCTCCATGGTCGTTTAATTTGTTTATGAATGGGGTTGATAGGTAGGTGAATGCAAGCTTTTGGAAAAAGGTGCAAATATGCAGTCTGTTGTAGATGAGGAGCTTGGAAAGTGAGTCAGTTGTTGCTCGCTGATGATACAGTGCTGGTGGCTGATTCATGTGAGAAACTGCAGAAGCTGGTGACTGAGTTTGGTAAAGTTTGTGATAGAAGAAAGTTATTAGGTACAGTAGGGTTGAGGGTCAAGTCAACTGGGAGGTAAGATTGAATGGAGAAAAACTGGAGGAAGTGAAGTGTTTTAGATATCTGGACATTAATTTGGCAGCGGATGGAACCATGGAACCGGAAGTAGGTCATAGGGTGGGGGAGGGGGGCGAAAATTCTGGGAGCCTTGAAGAATGTTGGAAGTCGAGAACATTATCTCGGAAAGCAGATTAGGGTATGTTTAAAGGAATAGTGGTTCCAACAATGTTTTATGGTTGCGAGGCGTGGGCTATGGATAGCGTTGTGCGCAGGAGGGTGGATGTGCTGGAAATGATATGTTTGAGGACATTATGTGGTGTGAAGTGATTTGATCGAGTAAGTAATATTAAGGTAAGAGAGATGTGTGGAAATAAAAAGAGTGTGGTTGAGAGAGCAGAAGAGCGTGATTTGAAATTGTTTGGTTACATGGAGAGAATGAGTGAGAAAAGATTGACCAAGAGGATATATATGTCAGATTTGGAGGGAACGAGGAACAGTGGGAGACCAAATTGGAGGTGGAGAGATGGAGTGAAAAGGAGTTTCAGTGATCGGGACCTGAACATGCAGGAGGGTGAAAGGCGTGCAAGGAATAGTGTGAATTGTAACGATGTGGTATACTGGTGTCAACGTGCTGTCAATGGATTGAACCTGGGCATGTGAAGTATCTGGGTTAAACCATGTAAAGTTCTCTAGGGCCTGAATGTGAGGAGGGAGCTTTGGTTTCGGTGCATTATTATATGACAGCTAGAGACTGAACATATGTTGCCTTTGTTGTCTTTTCCTAGCGCTACCTCGCACACATTTTGGGGTAGGGGGTTCTTATTTCATGTGTGGCGAGCTGGCGATGGGAATGAATAAAGGCCGACGGTGTGAATTTTGTACATATATGTATATATATATATATATATATATATATATATATATATATATATATATATATAAATATATATATATATATATATATATATATATATATATATATATATATATATATATATATATATATATATATATATATATATATATATATGTATATATATATATATATATACATATATATATATATATATATATATATATATATATATATATATATATATATATATATACATATATATATATATATATATACATATATATATATATATATATATATATATATATATATATATATATATATATATATATATATATATATATATATATATATATATATATATATATATATATATATATATATATATATATATATATATATATATATATATATATATATATATATATATATATATATATATATATATATATATATATATATATCACTGAAGTTCCCATTTGCTCCCTTGTCTTATACACTTTATTTACCTCCTTCCAGAACATCTTTTTATTCTTCCCAAAATTTAATGATACTCTCTCACCCCAACTCTCATTTGCCCTCTTTTTCACCTCTTGCACCTTTCTCTTGACCTCCTGTCTCTTTCTTTTATACATCTCCAACTCAATTGCATTTTTTCCCTGCAAAAATTCGTCCAAATGCCTCTCTCTTCTCTTGCACTAATAATCTTACCTCTTCATCCCACCACTCACTACCCTTTCTAATCAACCCACCTCCCACGCTTCTCATGCCAAAAGCATCTTTTGCGCAATCCATCACTGATTCCCTAGATACATCCCATTCCTCCACCACTCCCCTTACTTCCATTGTTCTCACCTTTTTCCATTCTGTACTCAGTCTCTCCTGGTACTTTCTCACACAAGTCTCCTTTCCAAGCTCACTTACTCTCACCACCCTCTTCACCCCAACATTCACTCTTCTTTTCTGAAAACCCATACAAATCTTCACCTTAGCCTCCTCAAGATAATAATTAGACATCCCTCCAGTTGCACATCTCAGCAATTAACATCCAAAAGTCTCATGGTGAGGTGCTTGAGGATTGGCGGAATGCGTGCATAGTGCTATTTTACAAAGGCAAAGGGGTTAAGAGTGAGTGCTCAAATTACAGAGGTATAAGTTTGTTGAGTATTCCTGGTAAATTATATGGGAGGGTATTGATTGAAAGGGTGAAGGCATGTACAGAGCATCAGATTGGGGAAGAGCAGTGTGGTTTCAGAAGTGGTAGAGGATGTGTGGATCAGGTGTTTGCTTTGAAGAATGTATGTGAGAAATACTTAGAAAAGCAAATGGATTTGTATGTAGCATTTATGGATCTGGAGAAGGCATATGATAGAGTTGATAGAGATGCTCTGTGGAAGGTATTAAGTATATATGGTGTGGGAGGCAGGTTGTTAGAAGCAGTGAAAAGTTTTTATCGAGGATGTAAGGCATGTGTACGTATAGGAAGAGAGGAAAGTGATTGGTTCTCAGTGAATATAGGTTTGCGGCAGGGGTGTGTCATGTCTCCATGGTTGTTTAATTTGTTTATGGATGGGGTTGTTAGGAAGGTGAATGCAAGAGTTTTGGAAAGAGGGGCAAGTATGAAGTCTGTTGTGGATGAGAGAGCTTGGGAAGTGAGTCAGTTGTTGTTCACTGATGATACAGCGCTGGTGGCTGATTCATGTGAGAAACTGCAGAAGCTGGTGACTGAGTCTGGTAAAGTGTGTGAAAGAAGAAAGTTAAGAGTAAATGTGAATAAGAGCTAGGTTATTAGGTACAGTGGGGTTGAGGGTCAAGTCAATTGGGAGGTAAGTTTGAATGGAGAAAAACTGGAGGAAGTAAAGTGATCTAGATATCTGGGCGTGGATCTGGCAGCGGATGGAACCATGGAAGCGGAAGTGGATCATAGGGTGGGGGAGGGGGCGAAAATCCTGGAAGCCTTGAAGAATGTGTGGAAGTCGAGAACATTATCTCGGAAAGCAAAAATGGGTATGTTTGAAGGAATAGTGGTTCCAACAATGTTGTATGGTGGTTTGAGGTGGTTTGATCGTGTAAGTAATGTGAGGGTAAGAGAGATGTGTGGAAATAAAAAGAGCGTGGTTGAGAGAGCAGAAGAGGGTGTTTTGAAATGGTTTGGGCACATGGAGAGAATGAGTGAGGAAAGATTGACCAAGAGGATATATGTGTCGGAGGTGGAGGGAACGAGGAGAAGTGGGAGACCAAATTGGAGGTGGAAAGATGGAGTGAAAAAGATTTTGAGTGATCGGGGCCTGAACATGCAGGAGGGTTAAAGGCGGGCAAGGAATAGAGTGAATTGGATCGATGTGGTATACCGGGGTTGACGTGCTGTCAGTGGATTGAATCAGGGCATGTGAAGCGTCTGGGTTAAACCATGGAAAGTTGTGTGGGGCCTGGATGTGGAAAGGGGGCTGTGGTTTCGGGCATTATTGCATGACAGCTAGAGACTGAGTGTGAAACAATGGGACCTTTGTTGTCTTTTCCTAGCGCTACCTCGCACACATGAGGGGGGAGGGGGATGGTATTCCATGTGTGGCGAGGTGACGATGAGAATGAATAAAGGCAGACAGTGTGACTTGTGTGCATGGGTATATATGTATGTGTCTGTGTGTGTATATATATGTGTTATTGAGATGTATAGGTATGTATGTTTGCGTGTGTGGACGTGTATGTATATACATGTGTATGGGGGTTGGTTGGGCCATTTCTTTCGTCTGTTTCCTTGCGCTACCTCGCAAACGCGGGAGACAGCGACGAAGCAAAATAGATAAACATATATATATATATATATATATATATATATATATATATATATATATATATATATATATATATATATATATATATGTGAGTGAGACTAGTGAGGGTTAGAAGGTTAGCAGGAGTGGCCACTGGCGACTGTCAACCTGATATTTAGCTTTCAGACGAGTTCCAGTGAAACTCCGGAGTTGGGAGTAGGTAGTTTGTAACTGCCCACAGACCAGTCAGCCTCCGTTGTCAGCTGGCGTCACCAGAGACAGTCAGCCAATATGACAGCACTCCGTCAGGAGGAAGGAGGAGAGACCCACCCACCCGCCCACCGTGCGTCGCCTGTCAGGACACGTGCCCAGCCTTCATACGTCAGGGGGTGGCTTGCACGAACTGGAAGCGATTAATGATGGTCTTGTCAGGGCGTACCAATGAGACCAACCCCCTGAACATCAGTTCCCATATTCCACATGAGGAGGGAGTTCTAACTAGGCTGTCAAGGAACACGCATCAAGCCCCTTAGCAGGATGAAAAAGATTATTGTAGATACGGGAAGTCAGCACCACAAGTAAAGCATCCTCCTCGAAGGCTCAGAGTGGGGTGCCTAAATGTGTGTGGATGTAACCAAGATGTGAAGACCCTTACTGGAAAAACAATCACTCTTGAAGTAGAACCTTCAGACACAATTGAAAATGTGAAGGAAAATAGTGAAATTGGAAAAAAATGTAGCTTAGACATTGAAGCCTATTGTTACAGTGGTTAAATTGATGAGAACTGCTATTGACGTTTGTGTAAATAAATTATACATTTCCTTTTTTCCATAGCCAGAGGTTGAACCATTATGTGACATTCATTTTTTTTCATTCATTTCAAGCTAGAAGTTTCAGTTTTCTAAATTGTTTCTTACATTTCTCATATGTATATATATGTATGTGTGTGTGTGTGTATATGTGCGTATGTATGTGTATGTGTGTGTATGTGTATATGTTTATATATATGTATATTATCCCTGGGGATAGGGGTGAAAGAATACTTCCCACGTATTCCTCGCGTGTCGTAGAAAGCGACTAGAGGGGACGGGAGCGGGGGGCCAGAAATCCTCCACTCCTTGTATTAACTTTCTAAAATGGGAAACAGAAGAAGGAGTCACGCGGGGAGTGCTCATCCTCCTCGAAGGCTCAGAGTGGGGTGTCTAAATGTGTGTGGATGTAACCAAGATGTGAAAAAAGGAGAGATAGGTAGTATGTTTGAGGAAAGGAACCTGGATGTTTTGGCTCTGAGTGAAACGAAGCTCAAGGGTAAAGGGGAAGAGTGGTTTGGGAATGTCTGGGGAGTAAAGTCAGGGGTTAGTGAGAGGACAAGAGCAAGGGAAGGAGTAGCAATACTCCTGAAACAGGAGTTGTGGGAGTATGTGATAGAGTGTAAGAAAGTAAATTCTCGATTAATATGGGTAAAACTGAAAGTTGATGGAGAGAGGTGGGTGATTATTGGTGCTTATGCACCTGGGCATGAGAAGAAAGATCAAGAGAGGCAAGTGTTTTGGGAGCAGCTGAATGAGTGTGTTAGTGGTTTTGATGCACGAGACCGGGTTATAGTGATGGGTGATTTGAATGCAAAGGTGAGTAATGTGGCAGTTGAGGGAATAATTGGTATGCATGGGGTGTTCAGTGTTGTAAATGGAAATGGTGAAGAGCTTGTAGATTTATGTGCTGAAAAAGGACTGATGATTGGGAATACCTGGTTTAAAAAGCGAGATATACATAAGTATACTTATGTAAGTAGGAGAGATGGCCAGAGAGCGTTATTGGATTACGTGTTGATTGACAGGCGTGCGAAAGAGAGACTTTTGGATGTAAATGTGCTGAGAGGTGCAACTGGAGGGATGTCTGATCATTATCTTGTGGAGGCTAAGGTGAAGATTTGTATGGGTTTTCAGAAAAGAAGAGTGAATGTTGGGGTGAAGAGGGTGGTGAGAGTAAGTGAGCTTGAGAAGGAGACCTGTGTGAGGAAGTACCAGGAGAGACTGAATACAGAATGGAAAAAGGTGAGAACAATGGAAGTAAGGGGAGTGGGGGAGGAATGGGATGTATTTAGGGAATCAGTGATGGATTGCGCAAAAGATGCTTGTGGCATGAGAAGAGTGGGAGGTGGGTTGATTAGAAAGGGTAGTGAGTGGTGGGATGAAGAAGTAAGAGTATTAGTGAAAGAGAAGAGAGAGGCATTTGGACGATTTTTGCAGGGAAAAAATGCAATTGAGTGGGAGATCTATAAAAGAAAGAGACAGGAGGTCAAGAGAAAGGTGCAAGAGGTGAAAAAAAGGGCAAATGAGAGTTGGGGTGAGAGAGTATCATTAAATTTTAGGGAGAATAAAAAGATGTTACGGAAGGAGGTAAATAAAGTGCGTAAGACAAGGGAGCAAATGGGAACTTCAGTGAAGGGCGCAAATGGGGAGGTGATAACAAGTAGTGGTGATGTGAGAAGGAGATGGAGTGAGTATTTCGAAGGTTTGTTGAATGTGTTTGATGATAGAGTGGCAGATATAGGGTGTTTTGGTCGAGGTGGTGTGCAAAGTGAGAGGGTTAGGGAAAATGATTTGGTAAACAGAGAAGAGGTAGTGAAAGCTTTGCGGAAGATGAAAGCCGGCAAGGCAGCAGGTTTGGATGGTAATGCAGTGGAATTTATTAAAAAAGGGGGTGACTGTATTGTTGACTGGTTGGTAAGGTTATTTAATGTATGTATGACTCATGGTGAGGTGCCTGAGGATTGGCGGAATGCGTGCATAGTGCCATTGTACAAAGGCAAAGGGGATAAGAGTGAGTGCTCAAATTACAGAGGTATAAGTTTGTTGAGTATTCCTGGTAAATTATATGGGAGGGTATTGATTGAGAGGGTGAAGGCATGTACAGTGCATCAGATTGGGGAAGAGCAGTGTGGTTTCAGAAGTGGTAGAGGATGTGTGGATCAGGTGTTTGCTTTGAAGAATGTATGTGAGAAATACTTAGAAAAGCAAATGGATTTGTATGTAGCATTTATGGA
>NC_092239.1:48058616-48065806 GCF_036320965.1 Panulirus ornatus
TCCGCTTCCATGGTTTCATCCGCTACTAAATCCACTTACAGGTATCTAAAACATTTCACTTCTTCCATTTTTTTTCTATTCAAACTTAGCTCGTAATTGATTTGTCCCTCAACCCAATTGCACCCAATAACGTTGCTCTTATTCACATTTACTCACAGCTTTTTTCTTTTAACTTTGCCAAACTCACTCACCAGCTTCTGCAGTTTCCCACCCGAATCAGCCACCAGCGATGTATCATCAGCGAACAACTGACTCACTTCCCAAACTCTTTCATCCACCACAGACTGCGTACTTGCCTCTCTTTCCAAAACTCTTGCATTCACCTCCCTAACAACCCCATCCATAAACAAATTAAACAACCACGGAGACATCAAACACCCCTGCTGCAAACGTACATTCACTGAGAACCAATCACTTTCCTCTCTTCCTACTCGTACACATACCTTGAAACCCGATAAAAAATTTTCACTGCTTCTAAGAACTTGCCTTCCACACCATATATTCTTAATACCTTCCACAGAGCATCTCTATCAACTCTATCATATGCCCTCTCCAGATCCATAAATGCTACATGCTAATCCATTTGCTTTTCTAAGTGTTTATCGTATACATTCTTCAAAGCAAACTCCTGATCCACACATCCTCTCCTACTTCTGAAACCACACTGCTCCTTCCCAATCTGATGCTCTGTACATACCTTCACCCTCTCAATCAATACCCTCCCATATAATTTCCCAGGAATACTCAACAAACTTATACATCTGAAACTTGATCACTCATATTTATCCCCTTTGCCTTTGTACGATGGCACTATGCAGGTATTCCGTAAATCATATGCCTTCTCCGGATCCATAAATGCTACATGCAAATCCATTTGCTTTTCTAAGTGTTTCTCTCATACATTCTTCAAAGCAAACTCCTGGTCCACACATCCTCTCCTACTTCTGAAACCACACTGCTCCTCCCCAATCTGATGCTCTGTACATATCTTCACCCTCTCAGTCCAATACCCTCCCATATAATTTACCAGGAATACTCAACAAACTTATACATCTGAAATTTGATCACTCCTCTTTATCCCCTTTGCCTTTGTACAATGGCACTATGAAGGTATTCTGTAAATCCTCAGGCACTTCACCATGAGCCATATATAAATTTAATATCCTTACGAACTAGTCAACAATACAGTCACCCTTTCTTATACAAATTCATTTGCAATTCCATCCAAACCTACTGCTTTGCTTGCTTTCATCTTCCACAAAGTTTTTACTACCTATTCTCCGTTCCCATTTGTTCTCTTATCTTATGCACTTTATTTCCCTCCCTCCAAAGCATCTTTTTATTCTCCCTAAAATTTAATGATAATCTCTCACCCCAACTCTCATTTGCTCTCTATTTCACCTCTTGCACCTTTTTCTTGACTTCCTGCCTCATTCTTTTATACATGTCCCAGTCATTTACACTATTTCCCTGAGAAAATCGTCCTAAAGCCTCTCTCTTCTCTTTCACTAATACTCTTATTTCTTCATCCCATCACTCACTACCATTTCTAATCTGCCCACCTTCCATGCCTCTCATGCCACAATAACCTTTTGCGCAAGCCATCACTCTTCCTCTAGATACATCCCATTCCTTCCTTCACTCCCCTTATGTCCTTTGCTCTCAACTTTTTTCCATTCTGCATTCAATGTCTCCTGGTACTTCGTCACACAATTCTCCTTCCAAAGCTCACTTACTCTCATTCATCCCAAAATTCTCTCTTCTTTTCTGAAATCCTCTTTAAATCTTCACCTCCGCCTCCACAAAATAATGATCGGACATCCCTCCAGTTGCACCTATCAGCATATTAACATCGAAAAGTCTCTCATTCACGCGCCTACCAATTAACACGTAATCCAGTAATGTTCTCAGGCCATCTCTCCTACTTACATACGTATACTTATGTATATCTCTCTTATAAATCTAGGTATTCCTAATCACCATTCCTTTTTTAGCACACAAATGTACAAGCTCTTCACCATTTCCATTTACAGCACTGAATAACCCATGTAAACCAATCATTCCCTTAACTGCCACATCACTCACTTTTCATTCAAATCACCCATCACTATAACTCGGTCTCGACCATCAAAACTCCTAACACACTCACTCAGCTGCTCTCAAAATACTTGTCTCTCATGATCTTTCTTCTCATGCCCAGGTGCATAGGCACCAATATTCATCCATCTCTCTCGATCCATTTTCAGTCTTACCCATGTCAATCCAGAGTAACCTTTCTTACACTCTATCACATACTCGCACAGCTCCTGTTTCAGGAGTAGTTCTACTCCTTCCCTTGCTCCCAAAACTTTTCTCCCAAAACGTTCCCAAACCACTCTTCTCCTTTACGCGTGAACCTCATTTCACTCAGAGCCAAAACATTCAACTCAAATATACTACCTATCTCTCCTTTTTTCTCATCTTCGTTACATCCACACACATTTACACACTCCAATCTGAACCCTCGAGGATGATGAGCACTCCTCGCGTGACTCTTTCTTCTGTTTCCCCTTTAAAAAGTTAAAATACAAGGAGGGGAGGTTTTCTAACTCCCCGCTCCTATACCCTTTAGTCGCCTTCAATGACACGTGAGACGAAAGGTATTCGAGTACATAGTATTTGAACAGTCTGTCCCCTATCTGGGGCGATCATACCCTATCAGTAATGCTCCCGCCTGTTACACAAGGGTACTGGGTTTCATATATATATATATATATATATATATATATATATATATATATATATATATATATATATATATATATATATATATATATATATATATATATATATATATATATATATATATATATATATATATATATTTTTTTTTTCTTTTTTTTTTGCTTTGTCGCTGTCTCCCGCGTTTGCGAGGTAGCGCAAGGAAACAGACGAAAGAAATGGCCCAACCCACCACCATACACATGTATATACATACGTCCACACAAGCAAATATACATACCTACACAGCTTTCCATGGTTTACCACAGACGCTTCACATGCCCTGATTCAATCCACTGACAGCACGTCAACCCCGGTATACCACATCGATCCAATCCACTCTATTCCTTGCCCTCCTTTCACCCTCCTGCACGTTCAGGCCCCGATCACAAAAAATCTTTTTCACTCCATCTTTCCACCTCCAATTAGGTCTCCCACTTCTCCTCGTTCCCTCCACCTCCGACACATATATCCTCTTGGTCAATCTTTCCTCACTCATTCTCACCATGTGCCCAAACCATTTCAAAATGCCCGCTTCTGCTCTCTCAACCACGCTCTTTTTATTTCCACACATCTCTCTTACCCTTACGTTACTTACTCGATCAAACCACCTCACACCACACATTGTCCTCATACATCTCATTTCCAGCACATCCATCCTCCTGCGCACAACTCTATCCATAGCCCACGCCTCGCAACCATGCAACATTGTTGGAACCACTATTCCTTCAAACATACCCATTCTTGCTTTCCGAGATAATGTTCTCGACTTCCACACATTCTTCAAGGCCCCCAGAATTTTCGCCCCCTTCCCCACCCTATGATCCACTTCCGCTTCCATGGTTCCATCCGCTGCCAGATCCACTCCCAGATATCTAAAACAACTTACTTCCTCAAGTTTTTCTCCATTCAAACTCACCTCCCAATTGACTTGATCCTCAACCCTACTGTACCTAATAACCTTGCTCTTATTCACATTTACTCTTAACTTTCTTCTTTCACACACTTTACCAAACTCAGTCACCAGCTTCTGCAGTTTCTCACATGAATCAGCCACCAGCGCTGTATCATCAGAGAACAACAACTGACTCACTTCCGAAGCTCTCTCATTCCCAACAGACTTCATACTTGCCCCTCTTTCCAAAACTCCTGCATTCACCTCCCTAACAACCCCATCCATAAACAAATTAAACAACCATGGAGACATCACACACCCCTGCCGCAAACCTACATTCACTGAGAACCAATCACTTTCCTCTCTTCCTACACGTACACAAGCCTTACATCCTCGATAAAAACTTTTCACTGCTTCTAACAACTTGCCTCCCACACCATATATTCTTAATACCTTCCACAGAGCATCTCTATCAACTCTATCATATGCCTTCTCCAGATCCATAAATACTACATACAAATCCATTTGCTTTTCTAAGTAATTCTCACATACATTCTTCAAAGCAAACACCTAATCCACACATCCTCTACCACTTATGAAACCACACTGCTCTTCCCCAATCTGATGCTCTGTACATGCCTTCACCCTCTCAATCAATACCCTCCCATATAATTTACCAGGAATACTCAACAAACTTATACCTCTGTAATTTGAGCACTGACTCTTATCCCCTTTGCCTTTGTACAATGGCACTATGCACGCATTCCGCCAATCCTCAGGCACCTCACCATGAGTCATACATACATTAAATAACCTTACCAACCATTCAGTAATACAGTCACCCCCTTCTTTAATAAATTCCACTGCAATACCATCCATACCTGCTGCCTTGCCGGCTTTCATCTTCCGCAAAGCTTTTACTACCTCTTCTCTGTTTACCAAATCATTTTCCCTAACCCTCTCACTCTGCACACCACCTCGACCAAAACACCCTATATCTGCCACTCTATCACAAAACACATTCAACAAACCTTCAAATTACTCACTCCATCTCCTTCTCACATCACCACTACTTGTTATCACCTCCCCATTTGCGCCCTTCACTGAAGTTCACATTTGCTCCCTTATATATATATACATATATATATATATATATATATATATATATATATATATATATATATATATATATATATATATATATATATATATATATATATATATATATTCATCTTATTTATTTATTTATTTTGTTTTGTCGCTGTTTCCCGCGTTTGCGAGGTAGCGCAAGGAAACAGACGAAAGGAAATACCCCAACCCACCCCCATACACATGTATATACATACACGTCCACACACGCAAATATACATACCTATACATCACAATGTGCAGATATATATACACACACAGAGATGTACATATATACACATGTACAGAATTCATTCTATCTGCCTTTAATTATTCCCATCGCCACCTCGCCACACATGAAATAACATCCCCCTCCCCCCTCATGTGTGCAAGATAGCGCTAGGAAAAGACAATAAAGGCCCCATTCGTTCACACTCAGTCTCTAGCTATCATGTAATAATGCCCGAAACCACAGCTCCCTCTACACATCCAGGCCCAACAGAACTTTCCATGGTTTACCCCAGACGCTTCACGTGCCCTAATTCAATCCATTGACAGCACGTCGATCCCGATATACCACATCGATCCAATTCACTCCATTCCTTGCTGGCCTTTCACACTTCTGCATGTTCAGGGACCGATCACTCAAAATCCTTCTCACTCCATCTTTCAACATCCAATTTGATCTCCCACTTCTCCTCGTTCCCTCAACCTCCGACATATATATTCTCTTCGTCAATCTTTCCTCACTCATTCTCTCCATGTGCCCAAACCATTACAAAACACCCTCTTCTGCTCTCTCAACCACGCTCTTTTTATTTCCACACATCTCTCTTACCCTTACATTACTTACTCAATCAAACCACCTCACACCACATATCGTCCTCAAATATCTCATTTCCAGCACATCCATCCTCCTGCGAAAACTCTATCCATAGCCCACAACTCGCAACCATACAGCATTGTTGGAACCACTATTCCTTCAACCATACCCATTTTTGCTTTTCGATATAATGTTCTCGACTTCCACACATTCTTCCCAGGATTTTCGCCCCCTTCCAGACCCTATGATTCACTTCCGCTTCCATGGTTCCATCCTCTGACAGATCCACTCCCAGATATCTAAAACACTTTACTTCCTCCAGTTTTCTCCATTCAAATCTACCTCCCAATTGACTTGACCCTCAACCCTACTGTACCTAATAACCTTGCTCTTATTGACATTTACTTTTAACTTTCTTCTTTCACACACTTTACCAAACTCAGTCACCAGCTTCTGCAGTTTCTCACATGAATCAGCCACTAGCGCTGTATCATCAGCGAACAACAACTGAGTCACTTCCCAAGCTCTCTCATCCCCAACAGACTGCATAATTGCCCCTCTTTCCAAAACTCTTGCATTCACCTCCCTTAAAACGTCATCCATAAACAAATTAGACACCTATGGCGACTTCACACACCTCTGCCGTAAACCTACATTCACTGAGAACCAATCACTTTCCTCTCTTCGTACACGTACACATGCCTTACATCCTCGATAAAAGCTTGTCACTGCTTCAAACAACTTGCCTCCCACACCATATATTCTTAGTACCTTCCACAGAGCATCTCTATCAACTCTATCATATGCCTTCTCCAACTCCATAAATGCTACATACAAATCCATTTGCTTTTCTAAGTATTTCTAATATACATTCTTCAAAGCAAACACCTAATCCACACATCCTCTACCACTTATGAAACCACACTGCTCTTCCCCAATCTGATGCTCTGTACATGCCTTCACCCTCTCAATCAATACCCTCCCATATGATTTACCAGGAATACTCAACAAACTTATACCTCTGTAATGTGAGCACTCACTCTTATCCCCTTTGCCTTTGTACAATGGCACTATGCAAGAATTACACCAATCCTCAGGCACCTCACCATGAGTCATAAATACATTAAATAATCTTACCAACCAGTCAGTAATACAGTCATCCCCTTTTTTAATAAATTCCACTGCAATACCATCCAAACCTACTGCCATCCCGGCTTTCATCTTCCGCAAAGCTTCTACTACCTCTTCTCTGTTTACCAAACCATTTTCCCTAACCCTCTCACTTTGCACACCACCTCGACCAAAACACCCTATACCTGCCACTCTATTATCAAACACATTCAACAAACCTTCAAAGTACTCACTCCATCTCCTTCTCATATCACCACTACTTGTTATCACCTCCCCATTAGCCCCCTTTACTGTAATTCCCATTTGCTCCCTTGTCTTACGTACTTTATTTACCGCCTTTCAGAATATCTTTTTATTCTCCCTAAAATTTGATGATACTCTCTCACCCCAACTCTCATTTGCCCTCTGTTTCACCTCTTCCACCTTTCTGTTGACCTTCTGCCTCTTTCTTTT
>NC_092239.1:48065906-48087637 GCF_036320965.1 Panulirus ornatus
ACCCACTAAAGGGCTTAATAAAGATACTAACCATTTTGACAATTTATATGCGATGGAGCCTACTGAACTCACTCTAGGTCTTGCTGGATAATTCTGTTTATGAGTTTTGATAAGTCTATTTATATATGGTAATGAAGGGGACTTTTGATAACAGAACTATTACCTTTCAACAACAATTTCATTTCTTTATTGAAGTGAGAATTAAGTGCTTCTAAGGGATTTTTACTAAGTATAGAATATGCTGCATCATCATTTAGAAGATCATTCATCTTAGATAAATAGTTACTTTTGTCTAAAATCACAACAGGGTTAGCCTTATCTGATTTAGTAATATATATACATATCCTTGTCTTTTTTAAGGTGTTAATAGCTCTTATGAATCTTTTAGGACAATTAGGTTCCACTGGTTTTGACAAACTGGCATACAGTAAACCCTTACAGTAATTAATATCATCATTATCTAAATTACTGTATTTCTCAAAATTACAAAAAGACTTTGTGACATCAACACAGCTGGCTTCCCTGCAAGAGCACACAAATCTTAACCATAACCTAATGCACACAAGGAATACTTATTACCAAGAGAAATATCATTGAATCTTCTATTATTAAATGTACAAAGAATTGTAATCTTAATATTAGTGATGGTCTATACAAATTAGATAACATTATTGTTGATAAAGTTTGTAAAACGGTAAGTTTATGAACGCTCCCCTGATGATGTGATTATAACACGAAAGAGCTCTTGGGAACTTATCTTGTTTCATTTTCCCTGTGGACTCATAAGAAAATATATATATATATATATATATATATATATATATATATATATATATATATATATATATATATATATATATATATATACATATATATATATATATATATATATATATATATATATATATATATATATATATATATATATATATATATATATATATATATATATATATATATATATATATATATATATATATATATATATATATATATATATATCCCTGGGGATAGGGGATGAAGAATACTTCCCACGTATTCCCTGCGTGTCGTAGAAGGCGATTAAAAGGGGAGGGAGCGGGAGGCTGGAAATCCTCCCCTCTCTTTTCTTTTCTTTTTTTTTTTCCAAAAGAAGGAACAGAGGGGGACCAGGTGAGGATATTTCACAAAGGCCCAGTCCTCTGTTCTTAACGCTACCTCACTAACGCGGGAAATGGCGAATAGTTTAAAAGAAAGAAAAAAAAAATATATATATATACATATATATATATATATATATATATATATATATATATATATATATATATATTATATATATATATATATATATATATATATATATATATATATGCATCTCCCTCTCATTTGCATTTTTTCCCTGCAAAAATCGTCCAAATGCCTCTCTCTTCTCTTTCACTAATAATCTTACTTCTTCATCCCAACACTCACTACCCTTTCTAATCAACCCACCTCCCACGCTTCTCATGCCACAAGAATCTTTTGCGCAAGCCATCACTGCTTCCCTAAATACATCCCATTCCTCCCCCACTCCCCTTACCTCCTTTTTCTCACCTTTTTCCATTCTCTACTCAGTCTCTCCTGGTACTTCCTCACACAAGTCTTCTTCCCAAGCTCACTTACTCTCACCACCCTCTTCACCCCAACATTCTCTCCTCTTTTCTGAAAACCTCTACAAATCTTCACCTTCGCCTCCACAATATAATGATCAGACATCCCTTCAGTTGCGACGAAATGGGACGGAAGGGGGGGGGGGGGGCTGGAAACCCTCCTCTCCCTGAGTTTTACCTTTCTAAAACGGGAAACAGAAAAAGGATTCACGTTGGGAATGCTCATCCTCCTCGAAGGATAAGATTTGGGCGTCTTAATGTGTGTGGATATAACCAAGGGGAGAAAAAAGGAGCGATATTTTTTAGGTTTGAGGAGAGGAACCTGGATGTTTTGGCTCTGAGCGAAACGAAGCTCAAGGGTAAAGGGGAAGAAGGGTTTCGGAATATCTTGGGAAAAGTTGAGAGTTAGTGAGAGGACAAGAGGAAAGGAAGGAGTAGCACTACTCCTGAAACAGGAGTGGTAAGAGTATGTAATAGAGTGTAAGAAAGTAAACTCTAGATTCATATGGGTGAAACTGAAAGTTGATGGAGAGAGATTGGTGATTATTGGTGCATATGCACCTTGGCATGAGAAGAAAGATCATGAGAGGCAAGTGTTTTGGGAGCAGCTGAGTGAGTGTGTTAGTAGTTTAGATGCACGAGACCGGGTGATAGTGATGTGTGATTTGAATGCAAAGGTGACAAATGTGGCAGTTGAGGGGATCATTGATGTACATGGGGTCTTAAGTGTTGTAAATGTTAATGGTGAAGAGTTTATAGATTTATGTGCTGAAAAAGGACTGATGATTGGGAATACCTGGCTTAAGGGGAGAGATATACGTACGTATACGTATGTAGGTAAGAGAGATGGCCAGAGAGCATTATTTGATTACGTGTTAATTGATAGGCGCTCGAAAGAGAGACTTTTGGATGTTGATGTGCTGAGAGGTGTAACTGAAGGGATGTCTGATCATTATCTTGTGGAGGTGAATGTGAAGATATGTAGAGAATTTCAGAAAAGAAGAGAGAATGTTTGGGTGACAAGAGTGTGGAGAGTAAGTGAGCTTGGGAAAGAGACTTTTGTGAGGAAGTACCAGGAGGGACTGAGTACAGAATGGAAAAGGGTGAAAACAAAGGTGATAAGGGGATTGTGCGAGGAATGGGATGTATTTAGGGAATCAGTGATGGCTTACGCAAAAGACGCTTGTGGCATGAGAAGCGTGGGAGGTGGGCAGATTAGAAAGGGTTGTGAGTGGTGGGATGCAGATGTGATAGTATCAGTGAAAGAGAAGAGGGAGGCATTTGGACGAGTTGTACAGGGAAAGAATGCAAATGATTGGGAGATGTATAAAAGAAAGAGGCAGGAGGTCAAGAGATAGGTGCAAGAGGTGAAAAAAAGGGCAGATTAGAGTTGGGGTGAGAGAGTATCATTAAATTTTTGGGAGAATAAGATGTTTTGGAATGAGGTAAATAAAGTGCGTAAGTCAAGGGAGCAAATGGGAGCTTCAGTGAACGGGGCTAATGGGGAGGTGATAACAAGAAGTGGTGATGTGAGAAGGAGATGGAGTGAGTATTTTGAAGGTTTGTTGAATGTGTGTGATGATAGAGTGGCAGATATAGGGTGTTTTGGTCGAGGTGGTGTGCAAAGTGAGAGGGTTAGGGAGAATAATTTGAGAAACAGAAAAGAGGTAGTAAAAGCTTTGCGGAAGATGAAAGCCGGGAAGGAAAAGGGTTTGGATGTTATTACAGTGGATTTTATTAAAAAAAATGGGTGACTGTATTGTTGACTGGTTAGTAAGGTTATTTAATGTATGTATCACTTCTGGTGAGGTGCATAGTGCCATTGTAGAAATGCAAAGGCGATAAAAGTGAGTGCTCAAATTACATAGGTATAAGTTTGTTGAGTACTCCTTGGAAATTATATGGGAAGGTATTGATTGAGAGGGTGAAGGCATGTAGAGAACATCAGATTGGGGAAGAGCAGTGTGGTTTCAGAAGTCGTAGAAGTGGATATGAGAAATACTTAGAAAGCAAATGGATTTGTATGTAGCATTTATGGATCTGGAGAAGGCATATGAGAGAGTTAATAGAGATGCTCTCTTGAAGGTATTAAGAATATATGGTGTGGTAGGTAAGTTGTTAGAAGCACTGAAAAGTTTTTATCGAGGATGTAAGGCATGTGTACGTGTAGGAAGAGAAGAAAGTGATTGGTTTTCACTGAATGTTGGTTTGCTGCAGGGGTGTGTTATGTCTCCATACTTGTTTAATTTGTTTATGGATGGGTTGTTAGGCATGTGAATGACAGCGTTTTGGAAAGAGGGTCAAGAATACAGTCCGTTGTGGATGAAATAGCTTGGAAAGTGAGTCAGTTGTTGTTCATTGATGATACATCGCTAATGGCTGATTCATGTGAGAAACTGCAGAAGCTGATGGCTGTGTTTGGTAAAGTGTGTGAAAGAAGAAGGCTGAGAGTAAATGTGAATAAGAGCAAGGTTATTAGGTACAGTAGGGTTGAAAGACAAGTCAATTGGGACGTAAGTTTGAATGGAGAAAAACTGGAGGAAGTAGAATGTTTTAGATATCTGGGAGTGGATTTGGCAGAGGATGGAACCATGGACGCGGAAGTGAATCATATGGTGGGGGAGGGTGAGGGGGAAAGTTCTGGGAGCGTCGAAGAATGTGTGGAAGTCGAGAACATTATCCCGGACAGCAAAATTAGGTATGTTTGAATGAATAGTGGTTACAGCAATGTTATATGGTTGCGAGGAGTAGAATATGGATAGAATTGTGCAGAGGATGGTGGATATGCTGGAAATGATATGTTTGAGGACAATATGTTGTGTGAGGTGGTTTGATCGAGAAATTAATGAAAGGGTAAAAGAGATGTCTGGTAATAAAAAGAGGGTAGTTGAGAGAGCAGTAGATGATGTTTTGAAATGGTTTGGTCACATGGAGAGAATGAGTGAGGAAAGATTGACAAAGAGAATATATGTGTCAGAGGTGGAGGGAACGAGTAGAAGTTGCAGACCAAACTGGAGGTGGAAAGTTGGAGTGAAAAAGATTTTGAGCGATCGGGGCCTGAACATGAAGAGCGTGAAAGGCGTGCGACGAATAGAGTGAATTGGAACGATGTGTTATACCGGGTCGATGTGTTGTGAATGCATTGAACTAGGGCATGTGAAGCGTCTGGGGTAAACAATGGAGAATTTTGTGGGGCCTGGATGTGGAAAGGGAGCAGAGGATTCGGTGCATTATAAATGACAGTTAGAGACCAAGTGTGATTGAATGTGGCCTTTGTTGCCTTTTCCTAGCGCTACCTCGCGCACTTGCGGGAGGAGGGGGCTGTAATTTCATGTGTGGCGTTTTGGCGACGGACATGAATAAGGGCAGACAGTAAGGATTATGTATATGTGTATATATGTATATGTCTTTGTGTGTATATATAAGTATACCTTGAGATGTATAGGTATGTGTTTGTGCGTGTATGGACGTGTATGTAAGTACATGTGTATGTGGATGGGTTGGGCTATTCTTTCTTCTGTCATGTTGTGCTACCTCGCTAACGCGGCAGACAGCGACAAAGTATAAATAAATAAATAAATATATATATATATATATATATATATATATATATATATATATATATATATATATATATATATATATATATGTATATATATATATATATATATATATATATATATATATATATATATATATATATATATATATATATATATATATATATATATATATATATATATATATATATATATATATATATATATATATATATATATATATACATATATATATATATATATATATATATATATATATATATATATATATATATATATATATAATATATATATATATATATATATATATATATATATATATATATATATATATATATATATATATATATATATATATATACATATGGTAAATTATATGGGAGGGTATTGATTGAGAGGGTGAAGGCATGTACAGAGCATCAGATTGGGGAAGAGCAGTGTGTTTTCAGAAGTGGTAGAGGATGTGTGGATCAGGTGTTTGCTTTGAAGAATGTATGTGAGAAATACTTAGAAAAGCAAATGGATTTGTATGTAGCATTTATGGATCTGGAGAAGGCATATGATAGAGTTGATAGAGATGCTCTGTGGAAGGTATTAAGAATATATGGTGTGGGAGGCAAGTTGTTAGAAGCAGTGAAAAGTTTTTATCGAGGATGTAAGGCATGTGTACGTGTAGGAAGAGAGGAAAGTGATTGGTTCTCAGTGAATGTAGGTTTGCGGCAGGGGTGTGTGATGTCTCCATGGTTGTTTAATTTGTTTATGGATGGGGTTGTTAGGGAGGTGAATGCAAGAGTTTTGGAAAGAGGGGCAAGTATGAAGTCTGTTGGGGATGAGAGAGCTTGGGAAGTGAGTCAGTTGTTGTTCGCTGATGATACAGCGCTGGTGGCTGATTCATGTGAGAAACTGCAGAAGCTGGTGACTGAGTTTGGTAAAGTGTGTGGAAGAAGAAAGTTAAGAGTAAATATGAATAAGAGCAAGGTTATTAGGTACAGTAGGGTTGAGGGTCAAGTCAATTGGGAGGTGAGTTTGAATGGAGAAAAACTGGAGGAAGTGAAGTGTTTTATATATCTGGGAGTGGATCTAGCAGCGGTTGGAACCATGGAAGCGGAAGTGGATCATAGAATGGGGGAGGGGGCAAAAATTCTGGGAGCCTTGAAGAATGTGTGGAAGTCGAGAACATTATCTTGGAAAGCAAAAATGGGTATGTTTGAAGGAATAGTGGTTCCAACAATGTTGTATGGTTGCGAGGCGTGGGCTATGGATAGAGTTGTGCGCAGGAGGATGAATGTGCTGGAAATGAGATGTTTGAGGACAATGTGTGGTGTGAGGTGGTTTGATCGAGTAAGTAACGTAAGGGTAAGAGAGATGTGTGGAAATAAAAAGAGCGTGGTTGAGAGAGCAGAAGAGGGTGTTTTGAAATGGTTTGGTCACATGGAGAGAATGAGTGAGGAAAGATTGACCAAGAGGATATATGTGTCGGAGGTGGAGGGAACGAGGAGAAGAGGGAGACCAAATTGGAGGTGGAAAGATGGAGTGAAAAAGATTTTGTGTGATCGGGGCCTGAACATGCAGGAGGGTGAAAGGAGGGCAAAGAATAGAGTGAATTGGAGCGATGTGGTATACCGGGGTTGACGTGCTGTCAGTGGATTGAATCAAGGCATGTGCATGGGGGTGGGTTGGGCCATTTCTTTCGTCTGTTTCCTTGCGCTACCTCGCAAACGCGGGAGACAGCGACAAAAAAAAAAAAAAATATATATATATATATATATATATATATATATATATATATATATATATATATATATATATATATATATATATATATATATATATATATATATATATATATATATATATATATTTATATATCTTTCATACTATTCCCCATTTCCCGCCTCAGTGAGGTAGCGTTAAGAACAGAGGACTGGGCCTCTAAGGAAACATCCTCACCCGGCCCCCAATCTCTGTTCCTTCCTTTAAGAAAAAAAGAAAAAAAAAGATATATATATATATATATATATATATATATATATATATATATATATATATATATATACATATATATATATATATATATATATATATATATATATATATATATATATATATATATATATATATATATATATATATATATATCCTCTGGTTGTTGGAGGTTTGTATGTTCTATGAAGGTGCGCGTTCATATGCACTTTATTCGTATTCATATACCTCCGAGTTGTACGGTTAGGTTCGGTAAAACGCCATCAGCTGGCTATGTGCGTCTGTTCGGAAATAACCGGTATATACCCCGTTGCTCACCATTGTGAGACGAAGGGTATTCGAGTACTTAGTATTTCGAATAGTTGTTTCCTATTATACAGTCCCATAGCCTAGCGGTTAGCATGCCTGCCTCTTGCACAGGGGTCTCGGGTTCGATCCTGGCTGTTGGAGGTTGGTATATATATATATATATATATATATATATATATATATATATACCAAAGATGTACACAAATTTCACAAGTAATGAAGAGGCTAAAAGTAACATGTGGGTGCTACAAACTCTAGAAGCTATAGTGAAACGTCACCTTCCCCGAACTAAAGTTCGTATCATGAAGTTGGACACAACAGCAGCAACTCGTTTGGCAATGTCTACTTTATAACTTCCCACTGTCTTTTTAGCCTACCTATGTGCAGAATTTGCACTTCTCTCTTCTGTGGACCAACATATATATGTTTCACAAGTCTTTGAACATACAATTGTGTGCATATATTAATGGATAGTATCTGAAATTGATATAGATGTGGATATTTACAGCAAGTATAATCACTGATTTTTTTTTTTGAAAAAATAGTGAAAAATGAAGAAATTAAAGTTTATACACAGACATGTCACAAAAGTACCTGTCACATGGCATTATCGTCCAGGATTACTGATGTAGTTTTTTAATCTTATAATCAGATCTCATTTAAATGTGTTGCTCAGTGACATCCATTGTTCAATAAGCTCAGTTTCAAATGCCTGCTTAGGGGTTAACCTGAATTAAATGTACCATCACCACACACTTGTGCATGGAAAATATCTTTATATAGACCATATTTTCTTTATTATTTTGAGATACCACATACTGTGGGTAGTGTATTTATTTGATAAGTAACTAATATTTATAATTGTGAAAACATTTGTCAACTCAATAGACATCAGTCCCAGCAACTAAGAGTGAAAGAAATCATTTATTGTTGAGATGGATTTTGTGCTGTATGAGGCTAAACACTATTCACTTTTATGATTATCACTTATGATCTGAAGAATAACATGAAGGCTGGAGAGAGTTTGACTGATTCGTGTACATATTAGAGATAAAGAAACAGGACAAGCAGGGTGCCACCCATCATATGTCACCTATGCAACATGTTGTGTTGCCACTCACACTGCTAACAGTGTCACTCAGTATTTGATGATTTATGGTGAATGATATTTTAAAAATTTTTTCATTAATAAATGTTAATTTATTGTAACAAAATGTTACAAAAACCATATATATATATATATATATATATATATATATATATATATATATATATATATATATATATATATATATATATATATATATATATATATATATATATACATATATATATATATATATATATATATATATGTATATATATATATATATATATATATATATATATATATATATATATATATATATATATATATATATATATATATATATATATATATATATACATATATATATATATATATATATATATATATATATATATATATATATATATATATATATATATATATATATATATATATATATATATATATATATTATTCCCTGGGGATAGGGGAGAAAGAATACTTCCCACGTATTCCCTGCGTGTCGTAGAAGGCGACTAAAAGGGGAGGGAGCGGGAGGCTGGAAATCCTCCCCTCTCGTTTTTTTTTTTTTTTTTTTTCCAAAAGAAGGAACAGAGAAGAGGGCCAGGTAAGGGTATTCCCTCAAAGGCCCATTCCTCTGTTCTTAACGCTACCTCGCTAACGCGGGAAATGGCGAATAGTTTAAAAAAAAAAAGATATATATATATATATATATATATATATATATATATATATATATTCACTGAGAACCAATCACTTTCCTCTCTTCCTACACGTACACATGCCTTACATCCTCGATAAAAACTTTTCACTGCTTCTAACAACTTTCCTCCCACACCATATATTCTTAATACCTTCCACAGAGCATCTCTATCAACTCTATCATATGCCTTCTCCAAATCCATAAATGCTACATACAAATCCATTTGCTTTTCTAAGTATTTCTCACATACATTCTTCAAAGCAAACAACTGATCCACACATCCTCTACCACTTCTGAAACCACACTGCTCTTCCCCAATCTGATGCTCTGTACATGCCTTCACCCTCTCAATCAATACTCTCCCATATAATTTACCAGGAATACTCAACAAACTTATACCTCTGTAATTTGAGCACTCACTCTTATCCCCTTTGCCTTTGTACAATGGCACTATGCACGCATTCCGCCAATCCTCAGGCACCTCACCATGAGTCATACATACATTAAATAACCTTACCAACCTGTCAACAATACAGTCACCCCCTTTTTTAATAAATTCCACTGCAATACCATCCAAACCTGCTGCCTTGCCGGCTTTCATCTTCCGCAAAGCTTTCACTACCTCTTCTCTGTTTACCAAATCATTTTCCCTAACCCTCTCACTTTGCACACCACCTCGACCAAAACACCCTATGTCTGCCACTCTATCATCAAACACATTCAACAAACCTTCAAAATACTCACTCCATCTCCTTCTCACATCACCACTACTTGTTATCACCTCCCCACTTGCGCCCTTCACCGAAGTTCCCATTTGCTCCCTTGTCTTACGCACTTTATTTACCTCCTTCCAGAACATCTTTTTATTCTCCCTAACATTTAATGATACTCTCTCACCCCAACTCTCATTTGCCCTTTTTTTCACCTCTTGCACCTTTCTCTTGACCTCCTGTCTCTTTCTTTTATACATCTCCCACTCAATTGCATTTTTTCCCTGCAAAAATCGTCCAAATGCCTCTCTCTTCTCTTTCACTAATACTCTTACTTCTTCATCCCACCACTCACTACCCTTTCTAATCAACCCACCTCCCACTCTTCTCATGCCACAAGCATCTTTTGCGCAATCCATCACTGATTCCCTAAATACATCCCATTCCTCCCCCACTCCCCTTACTTCCATTGTTCTCACCTTTTTCCATTCTGTACTCAGTCTCTCCTGGTACTTCCTCACACAGGTCTCCTTCTCAAGTTCACTTACTCTCACCACCCTCTTCACCCCAACATTCACTCTTCTTTTCTGAAAACCCATACAAATCTTCACCTAAGCCTCCACAAGATAATGATCAGACAATGTAGGTTTGCGGCAGGGGTGTGTGATGTCTCCATGGTTGTTTAATTTGTTTATGGATGGGGTTGTTAGGAAGGTGAATGCAAGAGTTTTGGAAAGAGGGGCAAGTATGAGGTCTGTTGGGGATGAGAGAGCTTGGGAAGTGAGTTAGTTGTTGTTCGCTGATGATACAGCGCTGGTGGCTGATTCATGTGAGAAACTGCAGAAGCTGGTGACTGAGTTTGGAAAAGTGTGTGGAAGAAGAAAGTTAAGAGTAAATGTGAATAAGAGCAAGGTTATTAGGTACAGTAGGGTTGAGGGTCAAGTCAATTGGGAGGTGAGTTTGAATGGAGAAAAACTGGAGGAAGTGAAGTGTTTTAGATATCTGGGAGTGGATCTGGCAGCGGATGGAACCATGGCAGCGGAAGTGGATCATAGGGTGGGGGAGGGGGCAAAAATTCTGGGAGCCTTGAAGAATGTGTGGAAGTCGAGAACATTATCTCGGAAAGCAAAAATGGGTATGTTTGAAGGAATAGTGGTTCCAACAATGTTGTATGGTTGCGAGGCGTGGGCTATGGATAGAGTTGTGCGCAGGAGGATGGATGTGCTGGAAATGAGATGTTTGAGGACAATGTGTGGTGTGAGGTGGTTTGATCGAGTGAGAAACGTAAGGGTAAGAGAGATATGTGGAAATAAAAAGAGCGTGGTTCAGAGAGCAGAAGAGGGTGTTTTGAAGTGGTTTGGGCACATGGAGAGGATGAGTGAGGAAAGATTGACCAAGAGGATATATGTGTCGGAGGTGGAGGGAACAAGGAGAAGAGGGAGACCAAATTGGAGGTGGAAAGATGGAGTGAAAAAGATTTTGTGTGATCGGGGCCTGAACATGCAGGAGGGTGAAAGGAGGGCAAAGAATAGAGTGAATTGGAGCGATGTGGTATACCGGGGTTGACGTGCTGTCAGTGGATTGAAGCAGGGCATGTGAAGCGTCTGGGGTAAACCATGGAAAGCTGTGTAGGTATGTATATTTGCGTGTGTGGACGTATGTATATACATGTGTATGGGGGGGGGTGTTGGGCCATTTCTTTCGTCTGTTTCCTTGCGCTACCTCGCAAACGCGGGAGACAGCGACAAAGTATAATAATAAAAAAAAAAAAACATATATATATATATATATATATATATATATATATATATATATATATATATATATATATATATATATATATATATATATTCCTATAAGTCCAGAGGGAAAATGAAACACGAAAAGTTCCCAAGTGCACTTTCGTGTCATAATCACATCATCAGGGGAGACACAAGAGAGGAATATAACTGTCAGTTGATATACATCGATATACGATGATATACGAAGCTAGGACGCCATTTGGTAAACATGTGATTGTCCAAAACAATCACATGTTTACCAAATGGCGTCCTAGCTTCGTCTCTTCGATGTATATCAACTGACTGTTATATTCCTCTCTTGTGTCTCCCCTGATGATGTGATTATTACACGAAAGTGCACTTGGGAACTTTTCGTGTTTCTTTTTCCCCGTGGACTCATAAGAATATCTTGATCACGCGCAAAATTTGTGATCCTTTCCAATATATATATATATATATATATATATATATATATATATATATATATATATATATATGTATATATATATATGTATATATATATATATATATATATATATATATATATATATATATATATATATATATATATATATATATATATATATATATATATATATATATATATATATATATATATATATATATATAAATATATATATATATATATATATATATATATATATATATATATATATATATATATATATATATATATATATATATATATATATATATATATATATATATATATATATATATATATATATATACATATATATATATACATATATATATATATATATATATATATATATATATATATATATATATATATATATATATATATATATATATATATATATATATATATATATATATATATATATATATTTTTTTTTTTTTTTATACTTTGTCGCTGTCTCCCGCATTTGCGAGGTAGCGCAAGGAAACAGACGAAAGAAATGGCCCAACCCCCCCCCCCCATATACATGTACATACACACGTCCACACACGCAAATATACATACCTACACAGCTTTCCATGGTTTACCCCAGACGCTGCACATGCCTTGATTCAATCCACTGACAGCACGTCAACCCCTGTATACCACATCGCTCCAATTCACTCTATTCCTTGCCCTCCTTTCACCCTCCTGCATGTTCAGGCCCCGATCACACAAAATCTTTTTCACTCCATCTTTCCACCTCCAATTTGGTCTCCCTCTTCTCCTCGTTCCCTCCACCTCCGACACATATATCCTCTTGGTCAATCTTTCCTCACTCATTCTCTCCATGTGCCCAAACCATTTCAAAACACCCTCTTCTGCTCTCTCAACCACGCTCTTTTTATTTCCAAACATCTCTCTTACCCTTACGTTACTTACTCGATCAAACCACCTCACACCACACATTGTCCTCAAACATCTCATTTCCAGCACATCCATCCTCCTGCGCACAACTCTATCCATAGCCCACGCCTCGCAACCATACAGCATTGTTGGAACCACTATTCCTTCAAACATACCCATTTTTGCTTTCCGAGATAATGTTCTCGACTTCCACACATTTTTCAAGGCTCCCAAAATTTTCGCCCCCTCCCCCACCCTATGATCCACTTCCGCTTCCATGGTTCCATCCGCTGCCAGATCCACTCCCAGATATCTAAAACACTTCACTTCCTCCAGTTTTTCTCCATTCAAACTCACCTCCCAATTGACTTGACCCTCAACCCTACTGTACCTAATAACCTTGCTCTTATTCACATTTACTCTTAACTTTCTTCTTCCACACACTTTACCAAACTCATTCACCAGCTTCTGCAGTTTCTCACATGAATCAGCCACCAGCGCTGTATCATCAGCGAACAACAACTGACTCACTTCCCAAGCTCTCTCATCCCCAACAGACTTCATACTTGCCCCTCTTTCCAGGACTCTTGCATTTACCTCCGTAACAACCCCATCCATAAACAAATTAAACAACCATGGAGACATCACACACCCCTGCCGTAAACCTACATTCACTGAGAACCAATCACTTTCCTCTCTTCCTACACGTACACATGCCTTACATCCTCGATAAAAACTTTTCACTGCTTCTAACAACTTGCCTCCCACACCATATATTCTTAATACCTTCCACAGAGCATCTCTATCAACTCTATCATATGCCTTCTCCAGATCCATAAATGCTACATACAAATCCATTTGCTTTTCTAAGTATTTCTCACATACATTCTTCAAAGCAAACACCTGATCCACACATCCTCTACCACTTCTGAAACCGCACTGCTCTTCCCCAATCTGATGCTCTGTACATGCCTTCACCCTCTCAATCAATACCCTCCCATATAATTTACCAGGAATACTCAACAAACTTATACCTCTGTAATTTGAGCACTCACTCTTATCCCCTTTGCCTTTGTACAATGGCACTATGCACGCATTCCGCCAATCCTCAGGCACCTCACCATGAGTCATACATACATTAAATAACCTTACCAACCAGTCAACAATACAGTCACCCCCTTTTTTAATAAATTCCACTGCAATACCATCCAAACCTGCTGCCTTGCCGGCTTTCATCTTCCGCAAAGCTTTTACTACCTCTTCTCTGTTTACCAAATCATTTTCCCTAACCCTCTCACTTTGCACACCACCTCGACCAAAACACCCTATATCTGCCACTCTGTCATCAGACACATTCAACAAACCTTCAAAATACTCATTCCATCTCCTTCTCACATCACCACTACTTGTTATCACCTCCCCATTTACGCCCTTCACTGAAGTTCCCATTTGCTCCCTTGTCTTACGCACCCTATTTACCTCCTTCCAGAACATCTTTTTATTCTCCCTAAAATTTACTGATAGTCTCTCACCCCAACTCTCATTTGCCCTTTTTTTCACCTCTTGCACCTTTCTCTTGACCTCCTGTCTCTTTCTTTTATACTTCTCCCACTCAATTGCATTTTTTCCCTGCAAAAATCGTCCAAATGCCTCTCTCTTCTCTTTCACTAATACTCTTACTTCTTCATCCCACCACTCACTACCCTTTCTAAACAACCCACCTCCCACTCTTCTCATGCCACAAGCATCTTTTGCGCAATCCATGACTGATTCCCTAAATACATCCCATTCCTCCCCCACTCCCCTTACTTCCATTGTTCTCACCTTTTTCCATTCTGTACACAGTCTCTCCTGGTACTTCCCTACACAGGTCTCCTTCCCAAGCTCACTTACTCTCACCACCTTCTTCACCCCAACATTCACTCCTCTTTTCTGAAAACCCATACTAATCTTATATATATATATATATATATATATATATATATATATATATATATATATATATATATATATATATATATATATATATATATATACATATATATTCGCCCACACTCAGTCTCTAGCTGTCATGTAATAATGCACTGAAACCACATCTCCCTCTCCTCATCCAGGCCCCACAGAACTTTCCATGGTTTACTCCAGACGCTTCACATGCCCTGGTTCAATCCATTGATAGCATGTCGACCCCATATACCACATCGTTCCAATTAGCTCTATTCTTTGCACACTTTCACCCTCCTGCATATTCAGGCCCCGATCACACAAAATCTTTTTCATTCCATCTTTCCACCTCCAATTTGTTCTCCTACTTCTGGTCGTTCCCTCCACCTCTAACACATATATCCTCTTGGTCAATCTTACCTCACTCATTCACTCCATGTGACCAAACCATTTCAAAACACCATCCTATCCTCTCTCAACCACACTCTTTTTATTTCCACACACTCCCTCTTACCCTTACATTACTTACTCGATCAAACTACCTCACACCACATATTGTCCTCAAACATCTCATTTCCAGCACATCCACCCTCCTGCGCACAACTCTATCCATAGCCCACGCCTCGTAGCCATACAACATTGTTGGAAACACTAATCCTTCAAACATACCTATTTTTGCTTTCCGAGATAATGTTCTCGACTTCCATACATTCTTCAAGGCTCCCAGAATTTTCGCCCCCTCCCCCACCCTATGATTCACTTCCGCTTCCATGGTTCCATTCGCTGCCAGATCCACTCTCAGATATCTGATACACTCTACTTCCTCCAGTTTTTCTCCATATAAACTTACCTCCCTATTGATTTGACCCTCAACCCTACTGTACCTAATAATCTTGCTCTTATTCACATTTACTCTTAACTTTCTTCTTTCACACACTTTACCAAACTCAGTCCACAGCTTCTGCAGTTTCTCACATGAATCAGCCACCAGCGCTGTATCATCAGCGAACAATTACTGACTCACTTCACAAGCTCTCTCATCCACAAGAGACTGCATACTTGCCTCTCTTTCCAAAACTCTTGCATTCACCTCCCTGACAACCCCATCCATAAACAAATTAAATAAGTATGGAGACATCACACACCCCTGCCGAAAACCTACATTCACTGAGAACCAATCACTTTCCTCTCTTCCTACACGTAAACATGCCTTACATTCTCGAAAAAAACTTTTCACTGCTTGCCTCCCACACCATATATTCTTAATACCTTCCACAGAGCATCTCTATCAACTCTATCATATGCCTTCTCCAGATCCATAATTGCTACATACAAATCCATTTGCTTTTCTAAGTATTCCCCAAGTACATTCTTTAAAGCAAACACCTTATCCACATATCCTGTATCACTTCTGAAACCACACTGCTCTTTCCCAATCTGATGCTATGTACATGCTTTAACCCTCTCAATCAATACCCTCCCATATAATTTACCAGGGATACTCAACAAACTTATACCTCTGTAATTTGAGCACTCACTCTTATCCCTTTTGCCTTTGTACGATGGCACTATGCAAGCATTCCGCCAATCCTCATGCACCTCACCATGAATCATACATACATTAAATAACCTTACCAACCAGTCAACAATACAGTCACCCCCTTCTTTAATAAATTCCACTGCAATACCATCCAAACCTGCTGCCTTGCCGGCTTTCATCTTCCGCAAAGCTTTTACTACCTATTCTCTGTTTACCAAATCATTTTCCCTAACCCTCTCACTTTGCACACCACCTCGACCAAAACACCCTATGTCTGCCACTCTATCATCAAACACATTCAAGAAACCTTCAAAATCCTCACTCCATCTCCTCGATGTATATATATATATATATATATATATATATATATATATATATATATATATATATATATATATATATATATATATATATATATATATATATATATATATATATATATATATATATATATATATATATATATATATATTTATATATATACATATATATATATATATATATATATATATATATATATGTATATATATATATATATATATATATATATATATATATATATATATATATATATATATATATATATATATATATATATATATATACATATATATATATATATATATATATATATATATATATATATATATAAATACATATATATATATATTTTTTTCATTTTGCTTTGTCGCTGTCTCCCGCGATTGCGAAACAGCGCAAGGAAACAGATGAAAGAAATGGCCCAACCCACCACCATACACATGTATACACATACACGTCCACACACGCTATTATACATACCCATACATCTCAATGTACACATATATATACTTACACAGACATATACATGTTTACACATGCACACAATTCACACTGTCTGCTTTTATTCATTTCCATCGCCACCTCGCACATACCGAATAACATCTCCCTCCCCCCTCGTGTGCGAGGTAGCGCTAGGAAAAGACAACAAAGGCCTCATTCGTTCACATCCAGTCTCTAGGTGTCATGCAATAATGCCCGAAACCACAGCTCCCTTTCCACATTCAGGCCCCACACAACTTTCCATGTTTTACCCCAGACGCTTCACATGCCCTGATTCAATCCATTGACAGCACGTCGACCCCCGTATACCACATCGATCCAATTCACTCTATTCCTTGCACCCCTTTCACCCTCCTGCATGTTCAGGCCCCGATCACACAAAATCTTTTTCAGTCCATCTTTCCACCTCCAATTTGGTCTCCAACTTCTCGTTCCCTCCACCTCCAACACATATAACCTCTTGGTCAATCTTTCCTCACTCATTCTCTCCATGTGCCCAAACCATTTCAAAACACCCTCTTCTGCTCTCTCAACCACGCTCTTTTTATTTCCACACATCTCTCTTACCCTTACATTACTTACTCGATTAAACCACCTCACGCCACAAGTATTCCTCAAACATCTCATTTCCAGCACATCCACCCTCCTGCGCACAACTCTATCCATAGCCCACGCCTCGCAACCATACAACATTGTTGGAACCACTATTCCTTGAAGCATAGCCATTTTTGCTTTCGGAGATAATGTTGTCGACTTCTACACATTCTTCAAAGCTCCCAGGATTTTCGCCCCCTCCCCCACCGTACGATTCACTTCCGATTCCATGGTTCCATCCGCTGCCAGATCCACTCCCAGATATCTAAAACACTTTACTTCCACCAGTTTTTCTCCATTAAAACTTACCTCCCAGTTGACTTGACCCTCAACCCTACTGTACCTAATAACCTTGCTCTTATTCACATTTACTCTCAACTTTCTTCTTTCACACACTTTACCAAACTCAGTCACCAGCTTCTGCAGTTTCTCACATGAATCAGCCACCAGCGCTGTCTCATCAGCGAACAACTGACTCACTTCCCAAGCTTTTTCATCCCCAACAGACTTCATACTTGCCCCTCTTTCCAAAGCTCTTGCATTCACCTCTCTAACAACCCCATCAATTAACAAATTAAACAACCATGGAGACTTCATGCACCCCTGCAGCAAACTAACCTTTCGCTGAGAGCCAATCTCTATCCTCTCTTCCTACACGTAAAGATACCTTACATCCTCGATAAAAACTTTTCACTGCTTCTAACAACTTGCCTCCCACACCATATATTCTTAATACCTACCACAGAGTATCTCTATCAAATCTATCATATGCCTTTTCCAGATCCATAAATGCTACATATAGATCCATTTTTTTTTTCAGTATTTCTCACATTCTTCAGAGCAAACACCTGATCCACACATCATCAAACACATCTGAACCCACAGTGCTCATCCCCAATCATATGCTCTGCACATGCCTTCACCCTCTCCTTCAATACCCTCCCATACAATTTCCCAGGAATACTCAACAAACTTACACCTCTGTAATTTGATTAGTCACTTTTATCCCCTTTGTCTTTGTACAATGGCACAATCTCTACAATTGTACAATCTGTAGAGAGCATCAGATTGGGGAAGAGCAGTGTGGTTTCAGAAGTGGTATATGATGTGTGGATCAGATGTTTGCTTTGAAGAATGTATGTGAAAAATACTTAGAAACCTTAAGGATTTTTGTTTATCATTTGTGTGGATCTGGAGAAGGATTATGATAGAGTTGATAGAGATGCTCTGTGGAAGGTATTAAGAATATATGGTGTGGGAGGTAAGTTGCTAGATGCAGTGAAAAGTTTTTATCGAGGATGTAAGGCATGTGTACGTGTAGGAAGAGAGGAAAGTGATTGTTTTTCAGTGAATGTTGTTTAATGAATTGTGCGTGTTGTCTCCGCAGTTGTTTGATTTGTTTATGGATATGGTTGCTAGGGAGGTGAATGGAAGAGCTATGGAAAGAGGAGCAAGTTTGAAGTGCGCTGTGGATGCGAGAGCTTGGGAAGTGAGTTAGTTGTTGTTCGCTGATGGTACAGCACTGGTGGCTGATTAGGTTGAGAAACTGCAGAAGCTGGTGAATGAGTTTGGTAAAGTCTGTGATAAAAGAAAGCTGAGAGTAAATGTTAATAAGAGCAAGGCTATTAGGTACAGTAGGTTTGAGGGACAATTCAATTGGAAGGTAAGTTTGAATGGATAAAAACTGGAGGAGGTGAAGTGTTTTAGATATCTTGGAATGGATTTGGCAGCAGATGGAACCATGGAAGCGGAAGTGATTCAGAGGGTGGGGGAGTTGGTGAAAGTCCTGGGAGCGTTGAAAAATGTGTGGAAGTCGAGAACGTTATCTTGGAAAGCAAAAATGGGTATGTTTTAAGGAATAGTGGTTCCAACAATAATTTATGGTTTCGAGGCGAGGGCTATAGATAGAGTTGTGCGGAGGAGGGTGGATGTGCTGGAAAAGAGATGCTTGAGGACAATATGTGGTGTTAGGTTGTTTGATCGATTAAGTAATGAAAAGGTGAGAGAGATGTGTGGTAATAAAAAGAGTGTGGTTCAGAGAGCAGAGGAGGGTGTTTTGAAGTGGTTTGGTTACATGGAGAGAATGATTGTGGAAAGATTGACAATCAGGATATATGTGTCGGCGGTGGAGGGAATGAGGAGCAGTGGGAGACCAAATTGGAAGTGGAAAGATGAAGTAAAAATGATTTTGATTGATCGGGGCCTGAACGTGCAGGAGGAAGAAAGATGTGGAAGTAATAGAGTGAATTGGAACGACATGGTATACCGGGGTGGACGTGCTATCAGTGGATTGGACCAGGCCATGTGAAGCGTCTGGGGTAAACCATGCAATGTTTTGTGGGGCCTGGATGTGCAAAAGGGATCTCTGGTTTCGGTGCATTATACATGACAGCTAGAGACTGAGTGTGAAGGAATATGGCCTTTGTTTTCTTTTCCTAGCGCTACATCGCGCACAAAAGGCAGGAGGGGGTTTTCTTTTCATGTGTGGCAGGGTGCCGACGAGAATGAATAACGGCAGACAGTATGAATTATGTATAATTGTATATATGTATATGTCTGTGTGTGTATATATATATGAATACGTAAGTGAGCTTGGGAAGGAGGCTTGTGTGAGGAAGCACCAGGAGAGACTGAGTAAAGAATGGAAAAAGGTGAGAACAAAGGACGTAAGGGGAGAGGGGGAGGAATGGGATGTATTTAGGGAAGCAGTGATGGATTGCCCAAAAAATGCTTGTGGCATGAGAAGCGTGGGAGGTTGGCAGATTAGAAAGGGTAGTGAGTGGTGGGATGAAGAAGTAAGGTTATTAGTGATAGAGAAGTGAGGCATTTGGACGTTTTTTGCAGTGAAGTAATGCAAATGATTGGGAAAAGTATAAAAGAAAGATACAGGTGTTCAAGAGAAAGGTGCAAGAGGTGAAAAAGAGTGCATGATAAGATATTTTGGAAGGAGGTAAATAAAGAGCGTAACACAAGAGAATAAATGGAAACGTCAGTGAAGGGGGCTAATTGGGATGTGATAATAAGTAGTGGTGATGTCGGAAGATGATGGAGTGAGTATTTGATGGTTTGTGGAATGTGTTTGATGATAGAGTGGCCGATATAAGGTGTTTTGGTCGAGGTGGTGTGCAAAGTGACAGGGTTAAGAAGAATGATTTGGTAAACAGAGAAGAGGTAGTAAAAGCTTTGCGGAAGATGAAAGCCAGCAAGACAGCGGGTTTGGATGGTATTGCAGTGGAATCTATTAAAAAAGGGGTTGACTGTATTGTTGATTAGTGTAAGGTTATTTATTGTATGCATGACTCATGGTTAGGTGCCTTAGGATTGGGGGAATGCTTGCATAATTCCATTGTACAAAGGCAAAGGGAAGAGAAGTGAGTGCTCAAATTACAGAGGTATAAGTTTCTTGAGTATTCCTATGAAATCATATGGGAGGGCATTAATTGAGAGGGTGAAGGCATGTACAGAGCATCATATTGGGGAAGAGCAGTGTGGTTTCAGAAGTGGTAGAGGATTCGTGGATCAGGATTTTTATGTAGCATATATGCATCTGGAGAAGGCATACGATGGAGTTGTCAGAGATGCTCTGTTCAAGGTATTCAGAATATATGGTATTGGAGGTAAGTTGGTGGAAAAAGTGAAAAGTTTTAATCGAGGATGTGAGGAACGTATAAGAGTAGGAAGAGAGGAAAGTAATTGGTTCTCAGTGAATATTGGTTTGCTGCAGGGGTGCGTGATGT
>NC_092239.1:48087737-48100237 GCF_036320965.1 Panulirus ornatus
AAGTTATCTAATTTGTACAGACCATCACTAATATTAAGATCATAATATTTTGTGTATTTAATAATAGAAGATTCAATGATATTTCTGTTGGTAATAGAGTTAGAGTTAACAACTGAGATGGCGTTACTCCAGTCAATACAATGATCATAGTTTTTAACATGATTAAACAAGGCATTTGATTCTTGTCCCGTTCTTATACTATAATTATGTTGCTTAAGTCGAACAGAAAGATCCTTACCAGTCTGACCAACATAGAATTTATCACAGTTTCCACAGGGAGCTTTATAGATGCAACCAAGAGAATTTTCTGGTGAATTCCTGATTAAGATATTCTTTATAGTATTATTGTTGCTAAAGGCAATATTTACATTAAAGGATTTAAGCAACATGGGATGCAAAGTGAAATTATTATTAAAAGGGAGAACTTTAAAGATTCTTGGTGTCAATGGGAGGTTTGGGCTCAGCTCTATAAAATGATTTCTTTGCTAACTTAAGGGATTTATCAATGAAAGATCTAGGGTACTTTAACTTAGATCCAATAGAATATATCTTCTCAAACTCATCATCAATAAACTCAGGACTGCAAATACGTAATGTCCTTAGGAACATAGATTGAAATGATGATAATTAACTCTGTCAAGTTGAGATGAGTAATAATGGATATATGAGCATACATTGGTGGGTTTTCTGTATATGCTAAACTTAAACTTGTTCCTTGTCTATGGATCATGCAATCTAAAAATGGTAACACACCATTATTTTCATTTTCTTCAGTAAATTTGATGGAAGGTACTAAATTGTTAAGTAAGGGGAGAAATATTTTTAAATTTTCATTTGTTGGCCAAGCACAAAGAACATCATCTACATACCTAAACTAAATAGCATTAGAAGGTAAGATATCCCTTAGTAATTTTGTTTCAAAAAATTCCATATAAAGATTCCTTAGTACAGGTGAAAGAGGGTTACCCATTGCCATACCAAATTTTTGAGCATAATAATCTCCATTAAATTGAAATACAGTCTTTTTTACTCAATTTAATCAGTTCAATGAAATTAGACTTTGAAACAGGTAATTGAATATCATCCAATACATCAAATATATTTTCTAAAAGGTAATCAACTCGAACTTTAGTGAAAAATGAGGAAACATCAAAGATAACTAGTTTGAAATCAAAATTAATATTGATATTTTTTAGCTTATTGACTTAATCTACATTGTTCATGATATTAGAATTTGATATCTTACGCACTAAAGGGCTTAATAAGGAAACTAACCATTTTGATAATTTATATATCATTGAGCCTACTGAACTAACTATATGTCTTGCTGGAAAATTCTTTTTATGTGTTTTGATAAGTCTATACATATATGGCAATGAAGGGAACAAAGATGACAAATTTTTGATAAGAGAAATGTTACCTTTCAACAACAACTTCATTTCCTTATTGAAGTGAGAATTAACTGCTTCTAAGGGATTTTTACGAAGTTTAGAATATGTTGTGTTATCATTTAGAAGATCATTCATTTTAGATAAATAGTTACTTTTGTCTAAAATCACAGCAGTGTTAGCCTTATCTGCTTTAGTAATATGTATATCCTTGTCTTTTTTTAAGGTGTTAATAGCTCTTATGAATCTTTTAGGGCAATTAGCTTTCACTGGTCTTGCCAAACTGGCATACACTAAACCCTTGCAAATATTAATATCATCATTACTTAAATTACTGTATTTTTCTAAATTACAAAAAGACTTTGTGACATCAACACCGCTGGCTTCTCTGTTAGACCATACAAAATTTAAACCATATCCTAATTCACACAAGGAATCTTTATCTAGTTGTTTATTACATAGGTTCACCACAAAAGATGGGTTTGTGTTCTTGGTCCAGTCACTGTTTTCAATAAGATGGTCCAACTTACGATTTAGTGACACTTGTAGCCTATTGCGTTCTTTCCTCAATTTATCATACCAATAGTCAAAAATCCGGTTCTTCCAGTGTGTCGGTATTGTCATTTGAAAGGCACGTTTCTTCTCTCTTGAAATACGAAAAGCCTCCTCCATTTCAAGTTTCTTTAATTCAATGTTTTTCTTTAAAATGATATTTTGATATTGGTCAAATGGTCGACCAGACAGTTGCAACAAACGTTAAGGTAGGACAGATCTTGGCATCACTTGTTCATCAAGGCATTTCCTAAGGAATTCACATCGGAACTTCAGTTGGTGAGCCTTGATTAGCGATTTGGTTAAAGCAGTAACGAAAGGAGGAAGTCCAGGACAGCTTGTAGAGAAGTAATAGAACAGCCGTGTGGAATCCATGTTGGAAAGGATCACAATTTTGCGCGTGATCCACATATTCCTATGAGTCCACGGGGAAAATGAAACACGAAAAGTTCCCAAGTGCACTTTCGTGTAATAATCACATCATCAGGGGAGACACAAGAGAGGAATATAACAGTCAGTTGATATACATCGAAGAGCCGAAGCTAGGACGCCATTTTGTAAACATGTGATTGTCCAAAACATAAACGAGCGTTCATAAACTTATCATTTTACAAATTTCATCAACAATAAAGTTATCTAATTTGTACAGACCATCACTAATATTAAGATCATAATATTTTGTGTATTTAATAATAGAAGATTCAATGATATTTCTGTTGGTAATAGAGTTAACAACTGAGATGGCGTTACTCCAGTCAGTACAATGATCATAGTTTTTAACATGATTGAACAAGGCATTTGATTCTTGTCCCGTTCTTATACTATATTTATGTTGCTTAAGTCGAACAGAAAGATCCTTACCAGTCTGACCAACATAGAATTTATCACAGTTTCCACAGGGAACTTTATAGATGCAACCAAGAGAATTTTCTGGTGAATTCCTGATTAAGATATTCTTTATAGTATTATTGTTGCTAAAGGCAATATTTACATTAAAGGATTTAAGCAACATGGGATGCAAAGTGAAATTATTATTAAAAGGGAGAACTTTAAAGATTTTCGGTGTCAATGGGAGGTTTGGGCTCAACTCTATAAAATGATTTCTTTGCTAACTTAAGAGATTTATCAATAAAAGATCTAGGGTACTTTAACTTAGATCCAATAGAATATATCTTCTCAAACTCATCATCAATAAACTCAGGACTGCAAATACGTAATGTCCTTAGGAACATAGATTGAAATGATGATAATTTAACTCTGTCAAGTTGAGATGAGTAATAATGGATATATGATCATACATTTGTGGGTTTTCTGTGTATGATAAACTTAAACTTGTTTCCTTGTCTATGGATCATGCAATCTAAAAATGGTAACATACCATTATTTTCATTTTCTACAGTAAATTTGATGGAAGGTACTAAATTGTTAAGTAAGGGGAGAAATATTTTTAAATTTTCATTTGTTGGCCAAACACAAAGAACATCATCTACATACCTAAACCAAATTGCATTAGAAGGTAAGATATCCCTTAGTAATTTTGTTTCAAAAAATTCCACATAAAGATTACTTAGTACAGGTGAAAGAGGGTTACCCATTGCCATACCGAGTTTTTGAGCATAATATTCTCCATTAAATTGAAATACACAGTCTTTTATACTCAATTTTATCAGCTCAATGAAATTAGACTTTGAAACAGGTAATTGAATATCATCCAATACATCAAATATATTTTCTAAAAGGTAATCAACTCGAACTTTAGTGAAAAGTGAGGAAACATCAAAGATAACTAGTTTGAAATCAAAATTGATATTGATATTATTTAGCTTGTTGACTATATCTACATTGTTCATTATATTAGAATTTGATACCTTACCCACTAAAGGGCTTAATAAGGAAACTAAGCATTTTGATGATTTATATGTGATGGAGCCTACTGAACTAACTATATGTCTTGCTGGAAAATTCTGTTTATGTGTTTTGATAAGTCCATACATATATGGCAATGAAGGGAACAAAGATGACAAATTTTTGATAAGAGAAATGTTACCTTTCAACAACAACTTCATTTCTTTATTGAAGTGGGAATTAACTGCTTCTAAGGGATTTTTACTAAGTTTAGAATATGTTGTGTTATCATTTAGAAGATCATTCATTTAGATAAATAGTTACTTTTGTCTAAAATCACAACAGTGTTACCCTTATCTGCTTTAGTAATATGTATATCCTTGTCTTTTTTTAAGGTGTTAATAGCTCTTATGAATCTTTTAGGGCAATTAGCTTTCACTGGTCTTGACAAACTGGCATACACTAAACCCTTGCAAATATTAACATCATCATTACTTAAATTACTGTATTTTTCTAAATTACAAAAAGACTTTGTGATATCAACACAGCTGGCTTCTCTGTTAGAGCATACAAAACTTAAACCATATCCTAATGCACAAAAGGAATCTTTATCTAGTTGTTTGTTAGACAGGTTTACCACAAAAGATGGGTTAGTGTTCTTGGTCCAGTCGGTGTTTTTAATAAGATGGTCCAAGTTACGATTTAGTGACACTTGTAGCCAATTGCGTTCTTTTCTCAATTTATCATAGCAATAGTCAAACATCCGGTTATTCCAGTGTGTCGGTATTGTCATTTGAAAGGCACGTTTCTTCTCTCTTGAAATACGAAAAGCCTCTTCCATTTCAAGTTTCTTTAATTCAATGTTTTTCTTTAAAATAATGTTTTGAAATTGGTCAAATGGTCGACCAGACAGTTGCAACAAACGTTAAGGTAGGACAGATCTTGGCATCACTTGTTCATCAATGAATTTCCTAAGGAATTCAAATCGTAATTTCAGTTGGTGAGCCTTGATTAGCGATTTGGTGAAAGCAGTAACGAAAGGAGAAAGTCCAGGACAGCTTGTAGAGAAGTAATAGAACAGCCGTGTGGAATCCATGTTGGAAAGGATCACAATTTTGCGCGTGATCAAGATATTCCTATGAGTCCACGAGGAAAATGAAACACGAAAAGTTCCAAAGTGCACTTTCGTGTAATAATCACATCATCAGGGGAGACACAAGAGAGGAATATAACAGTCAGTTGATATACATCGAAGAGACGAAGCTAGGACGCCATTTGGTAAACATGTGATTGTCCAAAACATACAACGAGCGTTCATAAACTTATCATTTTACAAATTTTATCAACAATAAGGTTATCTAATTTGTACAGACCATCACTAATATTAAGATTATAATTCTTGGTGTATTTGATAATAGAAGATTCAATGACATTTCTCTTGGTAAATGAGTTAGAGTTAACAACTGAGATGGCGTTACTCTAGTCAATACAATGATCATAAATTTTAACATGATTAAACAAGGCATTTGATTCTTGTCCCGTTCTTATACTATATTTATGTTGCTTAAGTCTAACAGAAAGATCCTTACCAGTCAGAACAACATAGAAATTATCACAGTTTTCCACAAGGAACTTTATAGATGCAACCAAGAGAATTTTCTGGTGAATTCCTGATTAAGATATTCTTTATATTATTATTGTTGCTAAAGGCAACATTTACATTAAAGGATTTAAGCAACATGGGAAGCAAAGTGGAATTATCATTAAAAGGGAGAACTAAAATATTCTTGGTGTCAATGGGAGGTTTGGGCTCAACTCTATAAAATGATTTCTTTGCTAACTTAAGGGATTTATCAATGAAAGATCTAGGGTACTTTAACTTAGATCCAATAGAATATATCTTCTGAACTTCATCATCAATAAACTCTGGACTGCAAATACGTAATGCCCTTAGGAACATAGATTGAAATGATGACAATTTAACTCTGTACTCTGTCATGTTGAGATGAGTCACGCGGGGAGTGCTCATCTTCCTCGAAGGCTCAGATTGCGGTGTCTAAATTTGTGTGGATGGAACCAAGATGAGAAAAAAAAGAGAGATAGGTAGTATGTTTGAGGAAAGGACCCTTGATGTTTTGGCTCTGAGTGAAACGAAGCTCAAGGGTAAAGGGGAGGAGTGGTTTGGAAATTTCTTGGGAGTAAAGTCAGGGGTTAGTAAAGTCAGGGGTAGACAAGTGCAAGGGAAGGAGTAGCACTCCTCCTGAAACAGGAGTTGTGGGAATATGTGATAGAGTGTAAGAAAGTAAACTCTAGATTGATATGGGTAAAACTGAAAGTTGATGGAGAGAGAGGGGTGATTATTGGTGCTTATCCACCTAGGCATAAGAAGAAAGATCATGAGAGGCAAGTGTTTTGGGAGAAGCTGAATGAGTGTGTTACTAGTTTTGATGCACAAGACCGGGTTATAGTGATGGGTGATTTGAATGCAAAGGTGAGTAATTTGGCAGTTGAGTGAATAATTGGAATACATGGGGTGTTCAGTGTTGTGAATAGAAATGATGAAGAGCTTGTAGATTTATATGCTGAAAAAGGACTGTTGATTAGGAATACCTGGTTTAAAAAGCAAGATGTACATAAGTATACGTATGTAAGTACGAGAGATGGCCAAAGAGTGTTATTGGATTACGGGTTAATTGATAGGCGCACGAAAGAGAGACTTTTGGATGTTAATGTGCTGAGAGGTGCAACTGGAGGGATGTCTGATCATTATCTTGTGGAGGGGAAAGTAAAAATTTGTAGGGGTTTTCAGAAAAGAAGAGAGAATGTTGAGGTGAAGAGAGTGGTGAGAATAAGTGAGCTTGGGAGGGAGACTTGTGTGATAAAGTACCAGGAGATACTGAGTACAAAATGGAAAAAGGTGAGAACAAAGGAGGTAAGTGAGTGGGGAAGGAATGGGACGTATTTAGGGAAGCAGTGATGGCTTGCGCAGAAGATGCATTTAGCGTGAGAAGAGTGGGAGGTGGGTTCATTAGAAAGGGTCGTGAGTGGTGGGATGAAGAAGTAAGATTATTAGTGAAAAAGAAGAGATAGGCATTTGGACGATTTTTGCAGGGAAAAAATGCAAATGAGTGGGAGATGTACAAAAGAAAGAGGTAGGAGGTCAAGAGAAAGGTGCAAGAGGTGAAAAACAGGCCAATAAGAATTGGGGTAAGAGAGTATCATTAAATTTTAGGGAGAATAAAAAGATTTTTCGGGAGGACATAAATAAAGTGTGTAAGACAACGGAGCAAATAGGAACTTCAGTGAAGGGAGCTAATGTGGAGGTGATAAGAAGGAGTGGTGAGGTGAGAAGGAGATGGAGTGAGTATTTTGAAGGATTATTGAATGTGTTTGATGATAGAGTGGCAGATATTGGGTGTTTTGAACGAGGTGGTGTGCAAAGTAAGAGGGTTAATGAAAATGATCTGGTAAACAGAGAAGAGGTAGTAAAAGCTTTGCGGAAGATGAAAGCCGACAAGGCAGCGGGTTTGGATGGTATTGCAGTGGAATTTATTAAAAAAGGGGGTGACTATTGTTGACTGGTTGGTAATGTTACTTAATGTATGTATGATTCATGTTGAGGTGCCTCTGGATTAGCGAAATGCTTGCATAGTGCCATTGTACAAAGGCAAAGGGGATAAGAGTGAGTGCTCAAATTACAGAGGTATACGTTTGTTGAGTATTCGTGGTAAATTATATGGGAGGGTATTATTGAGAGGGTTAAGGCATATACAGAGCATCAGATTGGGGAAAAGCAGTGTGGGTTCAAAAGTGGTATAGGATGTGTGTATCAGGTGTTTGCTTTGAAGAATGTATGTGAGAAATACTTAGAAAAGGAAATGGATCTGCATGTAGCATTTATGGATCTGGAGAAGCCATATGATAGAGTTGATAGAGATGCTCTGTGGAAGGTATTAAGAACATATGGTGTGGGAGGCAAGTTGTTAGAAGCAGTGAAAAGTTTTTATCGAGGATGTAAGTTATGTGTACGTGTAGGAAGAGAGGAAAGTGATTGGTTCTCATTGAAGGTAGGTTTGCGGCAGGGGTGTGTGATGTCTCCATGGTTGTTTAATTTGTTTATGGTTGGGGTTGTTAGGGCGGTAAATGCAAGAGTTTTGGAAAGAGGGGCAAGTATGAAGTCTTTTGTGGATGAGAGAGCTTGGGAAGTGATTCAGTTGTTGTTCGCTGACGATACAGCGCCGGTGACTGATTCTTGTAAGAAACTGCAGAAGCTGGTGACTGAGTTTGGTAAAGTGTGTGAAAGAAGAAAGTTAAGAGTAAATGTGAAAAAGAGCAAGGTTATTAGGTACATTACGGTTGAGAGTCAATTCAATTGGGAGGTAACTTTGAATAGAGAAAAACTTGAGGAAGTAAAGTGTTTTAGATATCTGGGAGTGGATCTGGCAGCGGATGGAACCATGGAAACGGAAGTGAATCATAGGGTGGGGGAGGGGGCGAAAATTCTGAAAGCCTTGAAGAATGTTTGGAAGTCGAGAACATTATCTCGGAAAGCAAAAATGGATATGTTTGAAGGAATAGTGGTTCCAACAATATTGTATGGTTGCGAGGCGTTGCCTCTGGATAGACTTGTGCGGAGGAGGGTGCATGTGCTGGAAATGAGATGTTTGAGGACAATATGTGGTGTTTGGTTGTTTGATCGAGTAAGTATTGTAAGGGTAAGAGAAATGTGTGGAAATAAAAAGAATGTGGTTGAGAGAGCAGAAGAGGGTGAATTGAATCGATTTGGTTACTTGGAGAGAATGAGTGAGGAAAGGTTGATCAAGAGGATATAGGTGTCAGAGGTGGAGTGAACGAGGACATGTGGGAGACCAAATTGGAGGTGGAAAGATGGAGTGAAAAAGATTTTAAGTGATCGGGGCTTGAATATGCACTAGGGTGAAAGGCATGCAAGGAATAGAGTGAATTGGAACGATGTGGTATACGGGAGTCGAGGTGCTATCAGTGGATTGAACCAGAGCATATGAAGCGTCTGGGGTAAACCATGGAAAGTTATGTGGGGCCTGGATGTGGAAAGGGACCTGTGGTTTCGGTGCATTATTACATGACAGCTAGAGACTGAGTGTGAACGAATGGGGCCTTTGTTGTCTTTTCGAAGCGCTGCCTCGCACACATGAGGGAGGAGGGGGTTGTTATTCTATGTGTGGCGATGTGGCAATGGGAATAGATAAAGGCAGACAGTATGAATTATGTACATGTGTATATATGTATATGTCTGTATGTATACATATGTCTACATTGAGATGTATAGGTATGTATATTTGTGAGTGTGGACGGATATGTATATACATGTGTAGGTGGGTGGGTTGGGCCATTCTTTCGTCTGTTTCCTTACGCTACCTCGATAACGCGGGAAACACCGACAAAGCAAAATAATTAAATAATATATGTATGATTCATGGTGAGGTGCCTGAGAATTGGAGGAATGCGTGCATAGCGCCATTGTACAAAGGCAAAGGGGATAAGAGTGAATGCTCAAATTACAGAGGTATAAGTTTGTTGAGTATTCCTATTAAGTTATATGGGAGGGTATTGACTGAGAGGGTGAAGGCATGTACAGAGCATCAGATTGGGAAAGAGCAGTGTGGTTTCAGTAGTGGTAGAGGATGTGGGGATCAGGTGTTTGCTTTGAAGAATGTATGTGAGAAATACTCAGAAATGCAAATGGATTTGTATGTAGCATTTATGAATCTGGAGAAGGCATATGATAGAGTTCATAGAGATTCTCTGCGTAAGGTACTAAGAATATATGGTGTGGGAGGCAAGTTGTTAGAAGCAGTGAAAAGTTTTTATCGAGGATGTAAGGGATGTGTACGTGTAGGAAGAGAGGAAAGTGATTGGTTCTCAGTGAATATAGGTTTACGGCAAGGATGTGTGATGTCTCCAAGGTTGTTTAAATTGTTTATGGATGGGGTTGTTATGGAGGTGAATGCAAGAGTTTTGGAAAGAGGGGCAAGTATGATGTCTGATGGGGATGAGAGAGCTTGGGAAGTGCATCAGTTGCTGCTCGCTGACGATACAGCGTTGGTGACTGATTCATGTGAGAAACTGCAGAAGCTTGTGAATAAGTCTGGTAAAGTGTATTAAAGAAGGAAGTTAAGAGTAGATGTGAATTAGAGCAAGGTTATTAGGTACAGTAAGGTTGAGGGTCAAGTCATTTGGGAGGTAAGTTTAAAATGGAGTGTTTTAGATATATGGGAGTGAATCTGGCAGCGGATGGAACCATGGAAGCGGAAGTAAATCATAGGGTGGGGGTGGGGGCGAAAATCCTGGGAGCCTCGAAGAATGTGTGGAAGTCGAGAACCTTATCTCGGAAAGCAAAAACGGTTATGTTTGAGGAATAGTGGTTCCAACAATGTTGTATAGAAGCCACCTGTGGGCTATGGATAGAGTTGTGCGCAGGAGGGTGAACGTGTTGGAAATGAGATGTTTGAGGGCAATATGTGGTGTGAGGTGGTTTCATCGAGTAAGTAATGTAAGGGTAAGACAGATGTGTGGAAATAAGAAATAGCGTGGTTGAGAGAGCAGAAGAGGGTGTTTTGAAATGGTTTGGGCACATGGAGAAAGAGTGAGTAAAGATTGACCAAGAGGACATGTGTGTCAGAGGCGGAGGGAACGAGGAGAACTGGGAGAACAAATTGGAGGTGGAAAGATGGAGTGAAAAAGATTTTGAGTGATCGGGGCCTGAACATGCAGGAGGGTGAAAGGCGGGCAAGGAATAGAGTGAATTGGATCGATGTGGTATACCGGGGAAGACGTGCTGTCAATGGATTGAATCAGGGCATGTGAAGCGCCTGGTCTTAAATGTAGAAAGAGAGCTGTGGTTTCGGGCATTATTGCATGAGGGCTACAGGCTGAGTGTGAACGAATGGGGACTTTGTTGTCTTTTCCTAACGCTTCCTCGCACACATGAGGGGGTAGGGGGATATTATTCCATGTTTGACGAGGTGGCGATGGAAATGAATGAAGGCAGACAGTGTGAATTGTGTGCATGTGTATATATGCATTTGTCTGTGTGCGTATATATATATTTGTACATTGAGATGTACGGGTATGTATATTTTGCGTGTGTGGACGTGTATGTATATACATGTGTATGGGAGTGAGTTGGGCCATTTCTTTCGCCTGTTTCCTTGCGTAACCTCGCAAACGCGGGAGGCAGCAACAAAGCAAAATAAATAAATAAATAAAAATATGTATATACATATACATATATATATATATATATATATATATATATATATATATATATATATATATATATATATATATATATATATATATATATATATATATATATATATAAATATATATATATATATATATATATATATATATACATATATATATATATATATATATATATATATATATATATATATATATATATATATATATATATATATATATATATATATACATATATATATATATATATATATATACATATATATATATATATATATATTTTTTCTTTTTTTTTATACTTTGTCGCTGTCTCCCGCGTTTGCGAGGTAGCGCAAGGAAACAGACGAAAGAAATGGCCCAACCCCCCCCATACACATGTACATACACACGTCCACACACGCAAATATACATACCTACACAGCTTTCCATGGTTTACCCCAGACGCTTCACATGCCTTGATTCAATCCATATATATATATATATATATATAAATATATAGATATATATATATATGTATATATATATATATATATATATATATATATATATATATATATATATATATATATATATATATATATATATATATATATATATATATATATATATATATATATATATACTCAGTCTCTCCTGGTACTTCCTCACACAGGTCTCCTTCTCAAGCTCACTTACTCTCACCACCCTCTTCACCCCAACATTCACTCTTCTTTTCTGAAAACCCATACAAACCTTCACCTTAGCCTCCACAAGATAATGATCAGACATCCCTCCAGTTGCACCTCTCAGCACATTAACATCCAAAAGTCTCTCTTTCGCACGCCTGTCAATTAACACGTAATCCAATAACGCTCTCTGGCCATCTCTCCTACTTACATAAGTATATTTATGTATATCTCGCTTTTTAAACCAGGTATTCCCAATCATCAGTCCTTTTTCAGCACATAAATCTACAAGCTCTTCACCATTTCCATTTACAACACTGAACACCCCATGTATACCAATTATTCCCTCAACTGCCACATTACTCACCTTTGCATTCAAATCACCCATCACTATAACCCGGTCTCGTGCCATCAAAACCACTAACACACTCATTCAGCTGCTCCCAAAACACTTGCCTCTCTTGATCTTTCTTCTCATGCCCAGGTGCATATGCACCAATAATCACCCACCTCTCTCCATCAACTTCCAGTTTCACCCATATTAATCGAGAATTTACTTTCTTACACTCTATCACATACTCCCACAACTCCTGTTTCAGGAGTATTGCTACTCCTTCCCTTGCTCTTGTCCTCTCACTAACCCCTGACTTTACTCCCCAGACATTCCCAAACCACTCTTTCCCTTTACCCTTGAGCTTCGTTTCACTCAGAGCCAAAACATCCAGGTTCCTTTCCTCAAACAAACTACCTATATCTCCTTTTTTCACATCTTGGTTACATCCACACACATTTAGGCACCCCACTC
>NC_092239.1:48117737-48135237 GCF_036320965.1 Panulirus ornatus
GAAGTTCCCATTTGTTCCTTTGTCTTACGCACTTTGTTTTCATCCTTCGAAAACATCTTTCTATTTTCCCAAAATTTCATGATAGTCTCTCACCGCAACTCTCATTTGCCCTCTGCTTCGAATCTTGCACATTTCTATTGACCTCCTGCCTCTTTCTTTTATACATCTCACGGACATAAGCATTATATTCCTGCAAAAATCGTCCAAATACCTCTCTCTTCTCTTTCACCAATAATCTTATTTCTTCAACACACCACTCACTACCCTTTCTAATCTACCCATCTCCCGCGCTTCTCATGCCACAAGCATCTTTTGCGCAAGCCATCACTGCTTCCCTAGATACATCCCATTCCTCCACCACTCCCCTTACGTCCTTTTTCTTTCACCTTTTTCCTTTCTGTACTTAGTCTCTCCTAGTACCTCCTCACACAAGTCTCCTTCTCAAGCTAACTCACACTCACCACTCTCTTCACCCCAACATTCTCTCCTCTTTTCTGAAAACGTCTTCAAATCTCCACCTTCGCCTCTACAAGATAATGATCAGACATCCCTCCAGTTGCACCTCTCAGCACATCAACATCCAAATGTATCTCTTTCACGCGCCTCTCAATTAACACGTGATCCAATAACGCTCTCCTGCCATCTCTCCTACTTACATACCTATACTTATGTATATCTCTCTTTTTAAACCAGGTATTCCCAATCATCAGTCCTTTTCAAGCACATAAATCTACAAGCTCTTCACCATTACCATTTACAACACTGAACACCCCATGTACACCAAATATCCTCTCAACTGCCACATTACTCACTTTTGCATTCAAAACACCCTTCACTATAACCCGGTCTCGTGCATCAAAACTACTAGGACACTCACTCTGCTGCTCCCAAAACACTCGCCTCTTATGATCTTTCTTCTCATGCCCAGGTTCATATGCACCTATAATCACCCATCTCTCTCCATCCACTTTCAGATTTACCCATATCAATCTAGAGTTTACTTTCTTACACCCTATCACATACTCCACCAGTTCTGTTTCAGGAGTAGTGCTACTCCTTCCCTTGCTCTTGTCCTCTCACTAATCCCTGACATTACTCGCAAGACATTCTCAAACCACTCTTCCCCTTTACCCTTGAACTTCGTTTCATTCAGAGTCAAAACATGCAGGTTCCTTTCCTCAGACATACTACCTATCTCTCCTTTTTTCATCTTGGTTACATCCACACACATTTAGACACCCAATCTTAACCTTCGAGGAGGATGAGCACTCCCCGCGTGACTCCATCTCCTGTTTCACCTTTTAGAAAGTTAAAATACAAGGGGGGTAGGGTTTCTAGCCCTCTGCTCACGTCCCCTTTTAGCCGCATTCTACGACACATGAGGAATGCGTGGGAAGTATTCTATCTCCCCTTTCCCCAGGGATATATATTTTATTCCATTATAATTTGTGGCTGTCGCCCTAGTTAGCGAGGTAGCACAAGGAAACAGACGAAAGACTGGCCCAACACAACCACATACACATATATATACATACACGTCTACAAACGCACATATACATACTTATACATCTCAACGTATACATATATATATACACACACACAGACATATATATATATATACACATATACATATTTCATGCTGTCTGACCTTATTCATTCTCGTCGCCACCCCGCCACACAGAAAATAACAACCCCCTCTCCCCGCTTGTGCGAGAGGTAGCGCTACGAAAAGAAAACAAAGGCCACATTGGTTCACATTCACTCTCTAGCTATCATGAATTATTCACCGAAACCACAGCTCGCTTTCCACACCTAGGCCCCACAGAACTTTTTATGGTTTACCCCAGACGCCTCACATACCCTGGTTCAATCCATTGACAGCACGTCGACCCCGGTATACCATATCGTTCCAATTCACTGTATTCCTTGCAAGCCTTTCACCTTCCTTCATGTTCAGGCCCCGATCACTCAAAATCTTTTTCACTCCATCTTTCCACCTCCAATTTAGTCTTCCACTTCTCCTCGTTCCTTCCACCTCTGATACATATATCCTCTTGGTTAATGTTCCCTCACTCATTCTCTCCATGTGACCAAACCTTTTCAAAACACCGTCTTCTGCTCTCTCAATCCCAGTCTTTATATTACCACACATCTCTCTTATCCTATTATTACTTACTGGATCAAACCTCCTCATATCACATATTGTCCTCAAACATCTCATTTCCAGCACATCCACCCTCCTCCGAACAACTCTTTCTATAGGCCACGCCTCGCAACCATGTAACATTGTTGGAACCACTATTCCTTCAACATACCCATTTTTGCTTTCCAAGATAACGTTCTCGACTTCCACACATTCTTCAAGGCTCCCAAAACTTTTGCCCCCTCCCCCACCCTATGATTCACTTCCGCTTCCATGGCTCTATCCGTTGCCAAATCCACTCCCAGATATCTAAATCACTTCACTTCCTCCAGTTTTTCTCCATTCAAATTTGCCTCCCAATTGACTTGTCCCTCAACCCTAATGTACCTAATAACCTTTCTCTTATTCACATTTACTCTCAGCTTTCTCCTTTCGCACACTTTAACAAAAGGAGTCACCAGCTTCTGCAGTTTCTCACCCGAATCAGCCATCAGCGCTGTCTCATCAGCGAACAACAACTGACTCACTTCCCAAGTTCTCTCATCCACAACAAACTGCATACTTGCCCCTGTTTCCAAAATTCTTGCATTCACCTTCGTAAGAACCCCGTCCATAAACAAATATAGATATTTGTATATATATATATATATATATATATATATATATATATATATATATATATATATATATATATATATATATATATATATATAAATAATTTTTTTTTTTTGAAACTATTCGCCATTTCCCGCATTAGCGAGGTAGCGTTAAGAACAGAGGACTGGGCCTTTGAGGGAATATCCTCACCTGGCCCCCTTCTCTGTTCCTTCTCTTGGAAAATTAAAAAAAAAAACGAGAGGGGAGGATTTCCAGCCCCCCACTCCCTCCCCTTTTAGTCGCCTTCTACGACACGCAGGGAATACGTGGGAAGTATTCTTTCTCCACTATCCCCAGGGATAGTTCTGGGAGATATCTGTTGTGTTCACTGGTGAGGAGGATAGCAAGCGGCCAGGGAGGATGCAGCAGTCTCTCAACAGTGAGCTCATCATGCCTAAAGAACAGCTGTTTGATATGTTTCAACAGATCTTGGGTATCAAGAAATTTGAGCATCAGCTTCTGTTCAATGCATTACAGCTGGACAGCCAAGATGAACAAGCAGCTGCTATCCGCAGAGAACTGGATGGTAGTATGCAGAAAGTTGCAGATTTAGAACGGAATCGTAAGCTGATGCCTAAGTTTGTGGTGAAGGAGATGGAGTCCCTGTACTTGGAAGAACTTAAGACCTTCATTAACTTGCTAATGGCCAACTTAGAAAGCCTTCCTGTCTCTAAATGTTCACAGGAAGGCAAATACGGCTTAAAAAAACTCAGAAAGTACAATCATAGACATTTAGTTCTGGAAACAACACACTGATGTAGTGGAAGACGGATAAAAAGTACGCTGAAGAGACGATCGGGAAAGAATAAGGGTTACGAAATGGTGAGGAAGCTGCTGCCATGGTTAAAGAGGTTGCTCTTATTCTCACCAGAATAGGCACTTGCAACAGTCGGATGCATGCATTGCTGAAGCGGGATTTGGCCAGCAGAAGAACCATCATACTGGAGAACCTTCATAATGGAGTTGCACGGACTGTGATCCTTGCTGTGGTTACAAGAATGTTCTTCCGCCCACCAGTGATGCTACTACGTTTGTGAATCAAGAACCATTGCAACACAAACCTCGCCAGGTGGTAGAGTGTCCCGCGGTGTATCGAGACAGACTTCCCCAGAATTTTTTTAAAGGGGAAGTAAATGTTTATGGTTGTGTTACTGGAGTGATAGTTTTCATACATGGTGCTTTAACAAGAAAATAGTGAAATTGGAAAAAAAAAATGTAGCTTAGACATTGAAGCTTATTGATAGAGTGGTTAAATTGATGAGAACTACTATTGACGTTTGTGTAAATAAATTATACATTTCCCTTTTCCATAGCCAGAGGTTGAACCATTATGTGACATTCATTTTCTCATTTCATTTCAAGCTAGAAGTTTCAGTTTTCTAGATTATTTCTTACTTTTTTCATATGTATATATATGTATATGTGTGTGTGTGTGTGTGTGTGTGTGTGTGTGTGTGTGTGTGTGTGTGTGTGTATGTGCATGTATATATATATATATATAAATATATATATATATATATATATATATATATATATATATATATATATATATATATATATATATATATATATATATATATATATATATATATATATATATATATATATATATATATATATATATATATATATATATATATATTATCCCTGGGGATAGGGGTGAAAGAATATTTCCCACGCATTCCCCGCGTGTCGTGGAAGGCGACTAGAGGGGACGGGAGCGGGGGGCCAGAAATCCTCCCCTCCTTGTATTTTTTAACTTTCTAAAATGGGAAACAGAAGAAGGAGTCACGCGGGGAGTGCTCATCCTCCTCGAAGGCTCAGACTGGGGTGTCTAAATGTGTGTAGATGTAACCAAGATGTGAAAAAAGGAGAGATAGGTAATATGTTTGAGGAAAGGAACCTGGATGTTTTGGCTCTGAGTGAAACGAAGCTCAAGGGTAAAGGGGAAGAGTGGTTTGGGAATGTCTTGGGAGTAAAGCCAGGGGTTAGTGAGAGGACAAGAGCAAGGGAATGAGTAGCAGTACTCCTGAAACAGGAGTTGTGGGAGTATGTGATAGAATGTAAGAAAGTAAATTCTCGATTAATATGGGTAAAACTAAAAGTTGATGGAGAGAGATGGGTGATTATTGGTGCATATGCACCTAAGCATGAGAAGAAAGATCATGAGAGGCAAGTGTTTTGGGAGCAGCTGAATGAGTGTGTTAGTGGTTTTGATGCACGAGACCGGGTTATAGTGATGGGTGATTTGAATGCAAAGGTGAGTAATGTGGCAGTTGAGGGAATGATTGGTATACATGGGGTGTTCAGTGTTGTAAATGGAAATGGTGAAGAGCTTTTAGATTTATGTGCTGAAAAAGGACTGGTGATTGGGAATACCTGGTTTAAAAAGCGATATATACATAAGCATACATATGTAAGTAGGAGAGATGGCCAGAGAGCGTTATTGGATTACGTGTTAATTGACAGGCGCGCGAAAGAGAGACTTTTGGATGTTAATGTGCTGAGAGGTGCAACTGGAGGGATGTCTGATCATTATCTTGTGGAGGCTAAGGTGAAGATTTGTATGGGTTTTCAGAAAAGAGGAGTGAATGTTGGGGTGAAGAGGGTGGTGAGAGTAAGTGAGCTTGGGAAGGAGACTTGTGTGAGGAAGTACCAGGAGAGACTGAGTAAAGATTGGAAAAAGGTGAGAACAGTGGAAATAAGAGGAGTGCGGGAGTAATGGGATGTCATTAGGGAATCAGTGATGGATTGAGCAAAAGATGCTTGTGGCATGAGAAGAGTGGGAGGTGGGTTGATTAGAAAGGATAGTGAGTGGTGGGATGAAGAAGTAAGATTATTAGTGAAAGAGAAGAGAGAGGCATTTGGACGATTTTTGCAGGGAAAAAAATGCAATTGAGTGGGAGATGTATAAAAGAAAGAGACAGGAGGTCAAGAGAAAGGTGCAAGAGGTGAAAAAGAGGGCAAATGAGAGTTGGGTGAGAGAGTATCATTAAATTTTAGGGAGAATAAAAAGATGTTCTGGAAGGAGGTAAATAAAGTGCGTAAGACAAGGGAGCAAATGGGAACTTCAGTGAAGGGCACAAATGGGGAGGTGATAACAAGTAGTGGTGATGTGAGAAGGAGATGGAGTGAGTATTTTGAAGGTTTGTTGAATGTGTTTGATGATAGAGTGGCAGATATAGGGTGTTTTGGTCGAGGTGGTGTGCAAAGTGAGAGGGTTAGGGAAAATGATTTGGTAAACAGAGAAGAGGTAGTAAAAGCTTTGCGGAAGATGAAAGCCGGCAAGGCAGCAGGTTTGGATGGTATTGCAGTGGAATTTATTAAAAAAGGGGGTGACTGTATTATTGACTGGTTGGTAAGGTTATTTAATGTATGTATGACTCATGGTGAGGTGCCTGAGGATTGGCGGAATGCGTGCATAGTGCCATTGTACAAAGGCAAAGGGGATAAGAGTGAGTGCTCAAATTACAGAGGTATAAGTTTGTTGAGTATTCCTGGTAAATTATATGGGAGGGTATTGATTGAGAGGGTGAAGGCATGTACAGAGCATCAGATTGGGGAAGAGCAGTGTGGTTTCAGAAGTGGTAGAGGATGTGTGGATCAGGTGTTTGCTTTGAAGAATGTATGTGAGAAATACTTAGAAAAGCAAATGGATTTGTATGTAGCATTTATGGATCTGGAGAAGGCATATGATAGAGTTGATAGAGATGCTCTGTGGAAGGTATTAAGAATATATGGTGTGGGAGGCAAGTTGTTAGAAGCAGTGAAAAGTTTTTATCGAGGATGTAAGGCATGTGTACGTGTAGGAAGAGAGGAAAGTGATTGGTTCTCAGTGAATGTAGGTTTGCGGCAGGGGTGTGTGATGTCTCCATGGTTGTTTAATTTGTTTATGGATGGGGTTGTTAGGGAGGTAATGCAAGAGTTTTGGAAAGAGGGGCAAGTATGAAGTCTGTTGTGGATGAGAGAGCTTGGGAAGTGAGTCAGTTGTTGTTCGCTGATGATACAGCGCTGGTGGCTGATTCATGTGAGAAACTGCAGAAGCTGGTGACTGAGTTTGGTAAAGTGTGTGAAAGAAGAAAGTTAAGAGTAAATGTGAATAAGAGCAAGGTTATTAGGTACAGTAGGGTTGAGGGTCAAGTCAATCGGAAGGTAAGTTTGAATGGAGAAAAATTGGAGGAAGTAAAGTGTTTTAGATATCTGGGAGTGGATCTGGCAGCGGATGGAACCATGGAAGCGGAAGTGGATCATAGGGTGGGGGAGGGGGCGAAAATCTGGGAGCCTTGAAGAATGTGTGGAAGTCGAGAACATTATCTCGGAAAGCAAAAATGGGTATGTTTGAAGGAATAGTGGTTCCAACAATGTTGTATGGTTGCGAGGCGTGGGCTATGGATAGAGTTGTGCGCAGGAGGATGGATGTGCTGGAAATGAGATGTTTGAGGACAATGTGTGGTGTGAGGTGGTTTGATCGAGTAAGTAACGAAAGGGTAAGAGAGATGTGTGGAAATAAAAAGAGCGTGGTTGAGAGAGCAGAAGAGGGTGTTTTGAAATGGTTTGGGCACATGGAGAGAATGAGTGAGGAAAGATTGACCAAGAGGATATATGTGTCGGAGGTGAGGGAACGAGGAGAAGTGGGAGACCAAATTGGAGGTGGAAAGATGGAGTGAAAAAGATTTTGTGTGATCGGGGCCTGAACATGCAGGAGGGTGAAAGGAGGGCAAGGAATACAGTGAATTGGATCGATTTGGTATACCGGGGTTGACGTGCTGTCAGTGGATTGAATCAGGGCATGTGAAGCGTCTGGGATAAACCATGGAAAGCTATGTAGGTATGTATATTTGCGTGTGTGGACGTATGTATATACATGTGTATGGGGGTGGGTTGGGCCATTTCTTTCGTCTGTTTCCTTGCGCTACCTCGCAAACGCGGGAGACAGCGGCCAAAAAAAAAAAAAAAGATATATATATATATATATATATATATATATATAAATATATATATATATTATATATGTATTATATATTTTATATATATATATTATATATATATTATATATATATTATATATTTTATATATATTATGTATACATATTATATATATATTACATAATATATATATATAAATATATATATATATATATATATATATATATATATATATATATATATATATATATATATATATATATATATATATATATATATATATATATATATATATATACATATATATATATATATATAATATATATATATATATACTATATATCTATATATATATATATATATATATATATATATATATACAACTGTTGTTGAAATTAACCCTACAGTTACATGTAAATTATTTTCATTAAGAGTTTGCAGCATGCAGGCATAAGTCAAAGTCTTGCAACATTAGAAATTTTGGTCTCCTTAGAAGCACATGCAAAGGTCATTTGATTTTTAGCAGTTTGTTGTTATAAAGGAATAAGTTGAATATGCTATGGGTATTAAACTACAGGAAGTTCCTTGGCCAATTTGCATTGCTGAATTTGTGATTTTAATGTTTCTAGGTGTAGATGTGGATGTAAATGTGTGTGGATGTAACCAAGATGTGAAGACCCTTACTGGAAAAACAATCACTCTTGAAGTAGAACCTTCAGACACAATTGAAAATGTGAAGGAAAATAGTGAAATTGGAGAAAAATGTAGCTTAGACATTGAAGCTTATTGATACAGTGGTTAAATTGATGAGAACTGCTATTGACGTTTGTGTAAATAAATTATACATTTCCTTTTTTCCATAGCCAGAGGTTGAACCATTATGTGACATTCTTTTTTTTCATTTATTTCAAGCTAGAAGTTTCAGTTTTCTAAATTGTTTCTTACATTTCTCATATGTATATATATGTATGTGTGTGTGTGTGTATATGTGCGTATGTATGTGTATGTGTGTGTATGTGTATATGTATATATCTTTTCTTTCTTTCAAACTGTTCGCCATTTCCCGCATTAGCGAGGTAGCGTTAAGAACAGAGGACTGGGCCTTTGAGGGAATACCCTCAGCCTGGCCCAATTCTCTGTTCCTTCTTTTGGAAAAAAAAAAAAAAAAAAACGAGAGGGGAGGATTTCCAGCCCCCCGCTCCCTCCCCTTTTAGTCGCCTTCTACGACACGCAGGGAATACGTGGGAAGTATTCTTAATCCCCTGTCCCCAGGGATAATATGTATATATATATGTATATTATCCCTGGGGATAGGGGTGAAAGAATACTTCCCACGTATTCCTCGCGTGTCGTAGAAAGCGACTAGAGGGGACGGGAGCGGGGGGCCAGAAATCCTCCCCTCCTTGTATTAACTTTCTAAAATGGGAAAGCAGAAGAAGGAGTCACGCGGGGAGTGCTCATCCTCCTCGAGGGCTCAGAGTGGGGTGCCTAAATGTGTGTGGATGTAACCAAGATGTGAAAAAAGGAGAGATAGGTAGTATGTTTGAGGAAAGGAACCTGGATGTTTTGGCTCTGAGTGAAACGAAGCTCAAGGGTAAAGGGGAAGAGTGGTTTGGGAATGTCTGGGGAGTAAAGTCAGGGGTTAGTGAGAGGACAAGAGCAAGGGAAGGAGTAGCAATACTCCTGAAACAGGAGCTGTGGGAGTATGTGATAGAGTGTAAGAAAGTAAATTCTCGATTAATATGGGTAAAACTGAAAGTTGATGGAGAGAGGTGGGTGATTATTGGTGCATATGCACCTGGGCATGAGAAGAAAGATCAAGAGAGGCAAGTGTTTTGGGAGCAGCTGAATGAGTGTGTTAGTGGTTTTGATGCACGAGACCGGGTCATAGTGATGGGTGATTTGAATGCAAAGGTGAGTAATGTGGCAGTTGAGGGAATAATTGGTATACATGGGGTGTTAAGTGTTGTAAATGGAAATGGTGAAGAGCTTGTAGATTTATGTGCTGAAAAAGGACTGATGATTGGGAATACCTGGTTTAAAAAGCGAGATATACATAAGTATACTTATGTAAGTAGGAGAGAAGGCCAGAGAGCGTTATTGGATTACGTGTTAATTGACAGGCGTGCGAAAGAGAGACTTTTGGATGTTAATGTGCTGAGAGGTGCAACTGGAGGGATGTCTGATCATTATCTTGTAGAGGCTAAGGTGAAGATTTGTATGGGTTTTCAGAAAAGAAGAGTGAATATTGGGGTGAAGAGGGTGGTGAGAGTAAGTGAGCTTGAGAAGGAGACCTGTGTGAGGAAGTACCAGGAGAGACTGAGTACAGAATGGAAAAAGGTGAGAACAATGGAAGTAAGGGGAGTTGGGGAGGAATGGGATGTATTTAGGGAATCAGTGATGGATTGCGCAAAAGATGCTTGTGGCATGAGAAGAGTGGGAGGTGGGTTGATTAGAAAGGGTAGTGAGTGGTGGGATGAAAAAGTAAGAGTATTAGTGAAAGAGAAGAGAGAGGCATTTGGACGATTTTTGCAGGGAAAAAATGCAATTGAGTGGGAGAAGTATAAAAGAAAGAGACAGGAGGTCAAGAGAAAGGTGCAAGAGGTGAAAAAAAGGGCAAATGAGAGTTGGGGTGAGAGAGTATCATTAAATTTTAGGGAGAATAAAAAGATGTTCTGGAAGGAGGTAAATAGAGTGCGTAAGACAAGGGAGCAAATGGGAACTTCAGTGAAGGGCGCAAATGGGGAGGTGATAACAAGTAGTGGTGATGTGAGAAGGAGATGGAGTGAGTATTTTGAAGGTTTGTTGAATGTGTTTGATGATAGAGTGGCAGATATAGGGTGTTTTGGTCGAGGTGGTGTGCAAAGTGAGAGGGTTAGGGAAAATGATTTGGTAAACAGAGAAGAGGTAGTGAAAGCTTTGCGGAAGATGAAAGCCGGCAAGGCAGCAGGTTTGGATGGTATTGAAGTGGAATTTATTAAAAAAGGGGGTGACTGTATTGTTGACTGGTTGGTAAGGTTATTTAATGTATGTATGACTCATGGTGAGGTGCCTGAGGATTGGCGGAATGCGTGCATAGTGCCATTGTACAAAGGCAAAGGGGATAAGAGTGAGTGCTCAAATTACAGAGGTATAAGTTTGTTGAGTATTCCTGGTAAATTATATGGGAGGATATTGATTGAGAGGGTGAAGGCATGTACAGAGCATCAGATTGGGGAAGAGCAGTGTGGTTTCAGAAGTGGTAGAGGATGTGTGGATCAGGTGTTTGCTTTGAAGAATGTATGTGAGAAATACTTAGAAAAGCAAATGGATTTGTATGTAGCATTTATGGATCTGGAGAAGGCATATGATAGAGTTGATAGAGATGCTCTGTGGAAGGTATTAAGAATATATGGTGTGGGAGGAAAGTTGTTAGAAGCAGTGAAAAGTTTTTATCGAGGATGTAAGGCATGTGTACGTGTAGGAAGAGAGGAAAGTGATTGGTTCTCAGTGAATGTAGGTTTGCGGCAGGGGTGTGTGATGTCTCCATGGTTGTTTAATTTGTTTATGGATGGGGTTGTTAGGGAGGTAAATGCAAGAGTTTTGGAAAGAGGGGCAAGTATGAAGTCTGTTGGGGATGATAGAGCTTGGGAAGTGAGTCAGTTGTTGTTCGCTGATGATACAGCGCTGGTGGCTGATTCATGTGAGAAACTGCAGAAGCTGGTGACTGAGTTTGGAAAAGTGTGTGGAAGAAGAAAGTTAAGAGTAAATGTGAATAAGAGCAAGGTTATTAGGTACAGTAGGGTTGAGGGTCAAGTCAATTGGGAGGTGAGTTTGAATGGAGAAAAACTGGAGGAAGTGAAGTGTTTTAGATATCTGGGAGTGGATCTGGCAGCGGATGGAACCATGGAAGCGGAAGTGGATCATAGGGTGGGGGAGGGGGCGAAAATCCTGGGGGCCTTGAAGAATGTGTGGAAGTCGAGAACATTATCTCGGAAAGCAAAAATGGGTATGTTTGAAGAAATAGTGGTTCCAACAATGTTGTATGGTTGCGAGGCGTGGCCTATGGATAGAGTTGTGCGCAGGAGGATGGATGTGCTGGAAATGAGATGTTTGAGGACAATGTGTGGTGTGAGGTGGTTTGATCGAGTGAGTAACGTAAGGGTAAGAGAGATGTGTGGAAATAAAAAGAGCGTGGTTGAGAGAGCAGAAGAGGGTGTTTTGAAGTGGCTTAGGCACATGGAGAGGATGAGTGAGGAAAGATTGACCAAGAGGATATATGTGTCGGAGGTGGAGGGAACAAGGAGAAGAGGGAGACCAAATTGGAGGTGGAAAGATGGAGTGAAAAAGATTTTGTGTGATCGGGGCCTGAACATGCAGGAGGGTGAAAGGAGGGCAAGGAATAGAGTGAATTGGAGCGATGAGGTATACCGGGGTTGACGTGCTGTCAGTGGATTGAAGCAAGGCATGTGAAGCGTCTGGGGTAAACCATGGAAAGCTGTGTAGGTATGTATATTTGCGTGTGTGGACGTATGTATATACATGTGTATGGGGGGGGGTTGGGCCATTTCTTTCGTCTGTTTCCTTGCGCTACCTCGCAAACGCGGGAGACAGCGACAAAGTATAAAAAAAAAAATATATATATATATATATATATATATATATATATATATATATATATATATATATATATATATATATATATATATATATATATATATATATATATATATTATTTTTTTTTTTATTATACTTTGTCGCTGTCTCCCGCGTTTGCGAGGTAGCGCAAGGAAACAGACGAAAGAAATGGCCCAACCCACCCCCATACACATGTATATACATACGTCCACACACGCAAATATACATACCTACTCAGCTTTCCATGGTTTACACCAGACGCTTCACATGCCTTGATTCAATCCACTGACAGCACGTCAACACCGGTATACCACATCGCTCCAATTCACTCTATTCCTTGCCCTCCTTTCACCCTCCTGCATGTTCAGACCCCGATCACACAAAATCTTTTTCACTACATCTTTCCACCTCCAATTTCGTCTCCCTCTTCTCCTCGTTCCCTCCACCTCCGACACATATATCTTCTTGGTCAATCTTTCCTCACTCATCCTCTCCATGTGCCGAAACCACTTCAAAACACCCTCTTCTGCTCTCTCAACCACGCTCTTTTTATTTCCACACATCTCTCTTACCCTTACGTTACTCACTCGATCAAACCACCTCACACCACACATTGTCCTCAAACATCTCATTTCCAGCACATCCATCCTCCTGCGCACAACTCTATCCATAGCCCACGCCTCGCAACCATACAACATTGTTGGAACTACTATTCCTTCAAACATACCCATTTTTGCTTTCCGGGATAATGTTCTCGACTTCCACACATTTTTCAAGGCTCCCAAAATTTTCGCCCCCTCCCCCACCCTATGATCCACTTCCGCTTCCATGGTTCCATCCGCTGACAGATCCACTCCCAGATATCTAAAACACTTCACTTCCTCCAGTTTTTCACCATTTAAACTCACCTCCCAATTGACTTGACCCTCAACCCTACTGTACCTAATAACCTTGCTCTTATTCACATTTACTCTTAACTTTCTTCTTCCACACACTTTACCAAACTCCGTCACCAGCTTCTGCAGTTTCTCACATGAATCCGCCACCAGCGCTGTATCATCAGCGAACAACAACTGACTCACTTCCCAAGCTCTCTCATCCCCAACAGACTTCATACTTGCCCCTCTTTCCAAGACTCTTGCATTTACCTCCCTAACAACCCCATCCATAAACAAATTAAACAACCATGGAGACATCACACACCCCTGCCGCAAACCTACATTCACTGAGAACCAATCACTTTCCTCTCTTCCTACACGTACACATGCCTTACATCCTCGATAAAAACTTTTCACTGCTTCTAACAACTTGCCTCCCACACCATATATTCTTAATACCTTCCACAGAGCATCTCTATCAACTCTATCATATGCCTTCTCCAGATCCATAAATGCTACATACAAATCCATTTGCTTTTCTAAGTATTTCTCACATACATTCTTCAAAGCAAACACCTGATCCACACATCCTCTACCACTTCTGAAACCACACTGCTCTTCCCCAATCTGATGCTCTGTACATGCCTTCACCCTCTCAATCAATACCCTCCCATATAATTTACCAGGAATACTCAACAAACTTATACCTCTGTAATTTGAGCACTCACTCTTATCCCCTTTGCCTTTGTACAATGGCACTATGCACGCATTCCGCCAATCCTCAGGCACCTCACCATGAGTCATACATACATTAAATAACCTATATATATATATATATATATATATATATAATGGGGAGGTGATAACAAGTAGTGGTGATGTGGGAAGGAAATGGAGAGAATATTTTGAAGGTTTGTTGAATGTGTTTGATGATAGAGTGGCAGACATAGGGTGTTTTGGTCGAGGTGGTGTGCAAATTGAGAGGGTTAGAGAAAATGATTTGGTAAACAGATAAGAGATTGTAAAAGCTTTGCGAAAGATGAAAGCCTGCAAGGCAGCAGGTTTGCATAGTATTGCAGTGAAATTTATCAAAAAAGGCGGTGACTGTATTGTTGACTGGTTGGTGAGGTTATTTAATGTATGTATGATTCATGGTGAGGTGCCTGAGAATTGGCGGAATGCTTGCATAGTGCCATTGTACAAAGGCAAAGGGGACAAAGGAAAGGTGAGTGCTCAAATTACAGAGGTATAAGTTTGTTGAGTATTCCTGGGAAATTATATGGGAGGGTATTGATTTCGAGGTTGAAGGCATGTACAGAGCATCAGATTGGGGAAGAGCCGTGTGGTTTCAGAAGTGGTAGAGGATGTGTGGATAAGGTGTTTGCTTTGAAGAATGTCTGTGAGAAATACTTAGAAAAGCAAATGGATTTGTATATAGCAGTTATGGATCTGGAGAAGGCATATGATAGAGTTGATAGAGATGCTCGTGGAAGAAAGTAAGAATATATGATGTGGGAGGCAAGTTGTTTGAAGCAGTGAAAAGTTTTTTATCGAGGATGTAAGGAATGTGTACGTTTAGGAAGAGAGGAAAGTGATTGGTTCTCATTGAAAGTAGGTTTGCGGCAGGGGTGTGTGATGTCTCCATGGTTGTTTGAATTGTTTATGGATTTGGGTGTTAGGGAGGTGAATGCAAGAATTTTGGAAAGAGAGGCAAGTTTGCAGTTTGTTGTGGGTGAGAGAGCTTGGGAAGTGAGTCAGTTGTTGTTCTCTGATTATACAGCGTTGGTGGCTGATTCATGTGAGAAACTGGTGACTGAGTTTGGTAAAGTGGGTGAAAGAAGAAAGTTAAGAGTAAATGTGAATAAGAGGAAGGTTATTAGGTACAGGAGGGTTGAGGGTCAAGTCAATTGGGTGGTTAGTTTGAATGGAGAAAAACTGGAGGAAGTGAAGTGTTTTAGATATCTAGGAGTGTATTTGGTAGCGAATGGAACCATGGAAGCGGAAGTGAATCATAGGGTGGGGGAGGGGGAGAAAGTTTTGGGAGCCTTGAAGAATATGTGGAAGTCGATAACGTTATCTCGGAAAGGAAAAATGGGTATGTTTGAAGGAATAGTGGTTCCAAGAATTTTGTATGGTTGCGAGGCGTGGGCTATGGATAGAGTTGTGCGCAGGAGGGTGGATGTGCTGTAAATGAGATGTTTCAGGACAATGTGTGGTGTAAGGTGGTTTGATCGAGTAAGCAATAATAGGCTAAGAGAGATGTGTGGAAATAAAAAGAGTGTGGTTGAGAGAGCAGAAGAGGGTGTTTTGAAATGGTTTGGGCACATAGAGAGAATGAGTGAGGAAAGATTGACCAAGAAGACATATGTGTCAGAGGTGGAAGGAACGAGGAGAAATGGGAGACCAAATTGGAGGTGGAAAGATGGAGTGATAAAGATTTTGTGTGATCGGGGCCTGAACATGCAGGAGGGTGAAAGGCGTGCAAGGAATAGAGTGAATTGTAACGATGTGATATACCGAGATCGACGTGCTGTCACTGGATTGAACCAGGCCATGTGAAGCGACTGGGTTAAACAATGGAAAGTTCTGTGGGTCCTTGATGTGGAAAGGGAGCTGTGGTTTCGGTGCATTATTACATGACAGCTAGAGACTGAGTGTGAACGAATGGGGTCTTTGTTGTCTTTTCCTAGCTCTACCTCTCACAGATGAGGGTGTTGTTATTCCATGTGTGGCGGTGTGGCGATGGGAATTAATAAAGGCAAACAGTATGAATTATGTACATGGGTATATATGTATATGTCTGTGTGTGTATATATATGTATACATCCAGATGTATAGGTATGTATATGTGCTGTGTGTGGATGTGTATGTATATACATGTTTATGTGGGTGGGTTGGGCCATTCTTTCGTGTATTTCCTTGCGCTACCTCGCTAACGAGGTAGACAACGACAAAGCAAATATTAATAACAATAATAATAATAAATGTTAATAAATAACAATGATAATAATAAATAACAATAATAACAATAACAACAATAGATAACAATAATAATAATAAATATTAATAACATATATATATATATATATATATATATATATATATATATATATATATATATATATATATATATATATATATATATATATATATATATATATATATATATATATATATATATATATATATATATATATATATATATATATATATATATATATATATATATATATATATATATATATATATATATATATATATATATATATATATATATATATATATATATATATATATATATATATATATATATAGGGACTTCAGTGTTGTAAGTGGAAATTCGGAGGAGCTAGTTGAATTGTATACTAAGGGTACTGGTGACAGGGAATAACTGAATTAAAGGAGAGATATACTTATGTATATATATATATATATATATATATATATATATATATATATATATATATATATATATATATATATATATATATATATATTTTTTTTCTTTTTTTTTTTTGCTTTGTCGCTGTCTCCCGCGTTTGCGAGGTAGCGCAAGGAAACAGACGAAAGAAATGGCCCAACCCACCCCCATACACATGTATATACATACGTCCACACGCAAATATACATACCTACACAGCTTTCCATGGTTTACCCCAGACGCTTCACATGCCTTGATTCAATCCACTGACAGCACGTCAACCCCGGTATACCACATCGCTCCAATTTACTCTATTCCTTGCACTCCTTTCACCCTCCTGCATGTTCAGGCCCCGATCACACAAAATCTTTTTCACTCCATCTTTCCACCTCCAATTTGGTCTCCCTCTTCTCCTCGTTCCCTCCACCTCCGACACATATATTCTCTTGGTCAATCTTTCCTCACTCATTCTCTTCATGTGCCCGAACCATTTCAAAACACCCTCTTCTGCTCTCTCAACCACGCTCTTTTTATTTCCACACATCTCACTTACCCTTACGTTACTTACTCGATCAAACCACCTCACACCACATATTGTCCTCAAACAACTCTATCCATAGCACACGTCTCGCAACCATAAAACATTGTTGGAACCACTATTCCTTCAAACATACCCATTTTTGCTTTCCGAGATAATGTTCTCGACTTCCACACATTCTTCAAGGCTCCCAGAATTTTCGCCCCCTCCCCCACCCTATGATCGACTTCCGCTTCCATGGTTCCATCCGCTGCCAGATCCACTCCCAGATATCTAAAACACTTCACTTCCTCCAGTTTTTCTCCATTCAAACTCACCTCC
>NC_092239.1:48140237-48150237 GCF_036320965.1 Panulirus ornatus
AGAGGATATATGTGTCGGAGGTGGAGGGAACAAGGAGAAGAGGGAGACCAAATTGGAGGTGGAAAGATGGAGTGAAAAAGATTTTGAGTGATCGGTGCCTGAACATGCAGGAGGGTGAAAGGCGGGCAAGGAATAGAGTGAATTGGATCGATATATTATACCGGGGTTGACGTGCTGTCAGTGGATTGAATCAGGGCATATGAAGCGTCTCGGGTAAACCATGGAAAGCTGTGCGGGGCCTGGATGTGGAAAGGGAGCTATGGTTTCGGGCATTATTGCATGACAGCTAGAGACTGAGTGTGAACGAATGAGGCCTTTTTTGTCTTTTCCTAGCGCTACCCCGCACACATGAGGGGGGAGGGGGATGGTATTCCATTTTTTGTGAGGTGGCGATGGGAAGGAATAAAGGCAGACGGTGTGAATTATGTGCATGGTGGGTATATATGTATGTGTCTGTGTGTGTATATATATGTGTTCATTGCGATGTATAGGTATCTATAATTGCGTGTGTGGACGTGTGTGTATATACATGTGTATGGGGGTGGGTTTGGCCATTTCTTTCGTCTGTTTCCTTGCGCTACCTCGCAAACGCGGGAGACAGCGACAAAGCAAAAAAAAAAAAAAAAAAATATATATATATATATATATATATATATATATATATATATATATATATATATATATATATATATATATATATATATATGTGTGTGTGTGTGTGTGTGTGTGTGTGTGTGTGTGTGTGTGTGTGTGTGTAAACAAACATTCCTAAGTGAAGATAACCTTATTTGTTTTAACTTGTATTTGCTGAATATTGTTTGTTGCATATCTGTCTTACTTTAAGCTCGTGATCATCAGTCGTTGATAACACTAGCAGCTGGAGCCATGAATGCTGTTTTAGAGAGAGAATCTGATCTACAATGTTCAGTCTTCCTTCTCACTGACGGATGGTCCACCACCTCCTCCGTCAATGTGGTACGTTGATTGACCACATGATCAGATGACAGTTGTAATGCTTGTTGAATTTTCATAGAATGAACAAATATTATTGGAGTTTTACATATCAATGTATATATGTCATCCTAAATATCATGCCATTTATGTTAGGTTTTAAGTCAAGTGCGGGCACCCTGGGGTGTGGCGGTGTTCCAGGTGGCAGCGAAAGGCCAAGATGCTAACGTGACGCAGGCGATGCTCTCCAGGGTAGTCAGCCAGGCTCGACGGGTAAGTTATACCCACATTGCTGTTCAGGCGGGTAGATCGCTCGTACGTTCCTGCAGAAGTGGGTTGGTTACACCTGCTTTAGAGCTGATAAGGTGCGTGGGTGACTCTGACATTATTGCTTCGGTGGTTGGGTCTCTTTAACATTACTGCTGAGGTGGATGGGTCACCATTACATTACTAGTGAAGTAAGTAGGTAGGTAGATAGATAATTTGGCTACACATTGTTGGAGTGGTAAGTCAGTCTCACGTTAATGCTTAGGTTACTCTATCATTCTCACGTGAATGATGAAGCAGACAGATTATTCTCGTTATCAGACACACCTTCAATGATTATCGCACGTTCATCACTTCTGCTTTCTCTAATTTTTTTTCACATTCATTTCTTCAATATCTATTGAAAATGTTGTATATCAACCCATGAAATACGCCTGTGTTATGTAAACAAAGGATCGCATGTCATGCAATGTATGTAACCAATCAGGTTATGTTTTTTAAAAACACACAAAAAAATTCTACGATATAAATGAATTTTTAATCATATTTTGTAGAATTTTTTCTTATCCTAAAACAGAAATCAAGAGTGTCTCAAAGTTCACTGATAGATGTTCGGTAAAGTAGCTATATCAAGAATTAGATATAAAGGCTTCTCTCAAGTGTATTTGTATGATTCCTCTGCATTTATTATTCAATATGGCCACTTCATAGAATATATGCGAGTCACTTTCGGAACACTACTGCTTTGTGATGCAAGTGTCTGCAAATATCATTCAAAACCTCATTTGAATTTTCTGCTTCTTATTTCATAATCTTCGTGTGTTTTGACAATGCATCAGCCATCTGTTTAACTTTCTCATTCCTTATAGATTTCCAACTTTGCCTTCTGCTATCCCAACTCCTCTGGTCATAAGCTATTTCACTTAATCAAAGAAAGAAATCAGGATAAATGATTCTTGCACAGAAAGATATAATCAAAAAGAAATATTAATCTTCCGCACGTAATTTGCAAGCTGGATAATGCAAATTCCATGGATCCAGGAATCAGTATAAAGAAGAACTTATTTATGTTAGCTGAGACGGCATGGGCAGCTGAGGCCCTAAAACACTAAACACTAAAAGCGAAACACATTTAACAATATCAAGGAGGGCAGTGTGAATTACAATCAAAATACAACATAATAAAACAAATATAGAAAACCATACAGATGAGGTAAAAAAGAGAACAACAATATCACGAGGGGTAGTATAAATTGCAATCTAAATACAACATAGCGATCTCGCATGACCCTACTCAGTGAATTTTGCGATAGATTTATTTAATTCCAATCTCGTTTGATGCTGTTTTGTTTTACTTCATCTCTAAGTTTTTCTGTTTCCTTATGTTGTATTTAGATAGTCATTCATACTACCCTTCATGACAATATCAATTTGTTTCAATTTTAGTTTCTTTCTTTAATCTTATTAGTAATGTACTGTAATTTTTCCGAGTTATTATCATTATCATTACTATTATCATTATTGTTATCATCATCATCATTATTATTAGAAACCCTCCCCTCCTTGCGTTTTATCTTTCTAAAAGAGGAAACAGGAGAAGGAGACACGCGGGGAGTGCTCATCCGCCTCAAAGGCTCAGATTAGGGTGCCTAAATGTGTGTGGATGTAACCAAGATGAGAAGAAAGGAGAGATAGGTAGTATGTTTGAGGAGAGGAACCTGGATGTTTTGGCTCTGAGTGAAACGAAGCTAAAGGGTAAAGGGGAAGAGTGGTTTGGGAATGTCTTTGGAGTAAGTCAGGGGTTAGTGAGAGGGCAAGATCAAGGGAAGGAGTAGCACTACTCCTGAAACAGGAATGGTGGGAGCATGTGATAAAGTGTAAGAAAGTAAACTCTAGATTGATATGGATAAAACTGAAACTCAATGGAGAGAGATGGGTGATTATTGGTGCATATGCACCTGGGCATGAGAAGAAAGATCATGAGAGGCAAGTGTTTTGGGAGCAGCTGAATGAGTGTGTTAGTAGTTTTGATGTACGAGACCGGGTTATAGTGTTCGGTGATTTAAATGCAAAGATGAGTAATGTAGCAGTTGAGGGAATAATTGGTATACATGGGGTGTTCAGTGTTATAAACGTAAATGGTGAAGAGATTGTAGATTTATGTGCTGAAAAAGTACTAGTGATTGGGAATTCCTGGTTTAAAAGAGAGATACACATAAGTATACGTACGTAAGTAGGAGAGATGGCCAGAGAGCGTTATTGGATTCCGTGGTAATTGATAGGGGCGAAAATGAGAGACTTTTGGATGTTAATGTACTGAGAGGTGCAACTGGAGGGATGTCTGATCATTATCTTGTGGAGGCGAAGGTGAAGATTTGTAGAGTTTTTCAGAAAGGAGGAGAGTGTGTTGGGGTGAGGAGAGTGGTGAGAGTAAGTGAGCTTGGGAAGAAGACTTGTGTGAGGAAGTACGAGGAGAGACTGAGTACATAATGGAAAAATGGGAGAACAAAGGATATAAGGGAGTGGGGGAGGAATGGGATGTATTTAGGGAAGCAGTGATGGCTTCCGCAAAAGATGCTTGTTGCATGAGAAGCGTGGGAGGTGGGCAGATTAGAAAGGGTAGTGATAGGTGGGATGAAGAAGTAAGATTATTAGTGAAAAAGAAGAGAGAATCATTTGGACGATATTTGCTGGGAAATAATTCAAATAAGTGGGAGATGTATAAAAGAAAGAGGCAGGAGGTCAAGAGAAAGGTGCAAGAGGGCAAATGAGAGTTGGAGTGAGAGAGTATCATTAAATCTTAGGGAGAATAAAAAAATGTTTTGGAAGGAGGTAATTAAAGTGCGTAATACAAGGGAACAAATGGGAACTTCAGGGAAGGGGCCTAATGGGTAGGTGATAACAAGTAGTGGTGATGTGAGAAGATGGAGTGAGTATTTTGAAGATTTGTTGAATGTGTTTGATGATAGAGTGGCAGATATAGGGTGTTTTGGTTGAGGTGGTGTGCAAAGTGCAAGGGTTGGGGAAATTGATTTGGTAAACAGAGAAAAGGTATTGCAGCGGAATTTAAAAAAAAAGAGAGTGAGTGTATCGTTGCCTGGTTGGTAAGGTTATTTAATGTATGTATGATTCATGGTGAGGTGCCTGAGGATTGGCGGAATGCTTGCATAGTGCCATTGTACAAAGACAAAGGGGATAAGAGTGAGTGCTCAAATTACAGGGGTATAAGTTTGTTGAGTATTCCTGGTAAATTATATGGGAGGGTACTGATTGAGAGGGTGAAGGCATGTACAGAGCATCAGATTGGGGAAGAGCTGTGTGGTTTCAGAAGTGGTAGATGATGTGAGGATCAGGTGTTTGCTTTGAAGAATGTAAGTGAGAAATACTTAGAAAAACAAATGGATTTGTATGTAGCATTTATGGATCTGGAGAAGGCATATGATAGAGCTGATAGAGTTGATCTGTGTAAGGTTTTAAGAATATATGGTGTGGAAGGTAAGATGTTAGAAGCAGTGAAAAGTTTTTATCGAGGATGTAAGGCATGTGTACGTGTAGGAAGAGAGGAAAGTGATTGGTTCTTAGTGAATGTAGGTTTGCGGCAGGGGTGTGTGATGTCTCCATGGTTGTTTAATTTGTTTATGGATTGGGTTGTTAGGGAAATGAATGCAAGAGTTTTGGGAAAAGGGGCAAGTATGCAGTCTGTTCTGGATGAGAGAGCTTGGGAAGTGAGTCAGTTGTTGTTCGCTGATGATACACCGCTGGTGGCTGATTCATGTGAGAAACTGCAGAAGCTGGTGACTGAGTTTGGTAAAGTGTGTGTAAGAAGAAAGTTAGGATTAAATGTGAATAAGAGCAAGGTTATTAGGTACAGTAGGGTTGAGGGTCAAATCAATTGGGAGGTAAGTTTGAATGGTGAAAAGCTGGAGGAAGTAAAGTGTTTTAGATATCTGGGAGCGGATATGGCAGCGGATGGAACCATGGAAGCGGAAGTGAATCATAGGGTGGGGGAGGGGGCGAAAATTCAGGGAGCCTTGAAGAATGTTTGGAAGTCGAAATAAATAAATAATGAATACATATATATATATGAATATATATATATATATATATATATATATATATATATATATATATATATATATATATATATATATATATATATATATATATATATTTTTTTTTTTTTTTTTTCATACTATCCGCCATTTCCCGCGACAGCGAGGTAGCGTTAAGAACAGAGGACTGGGCCTTTGAGGAAATATCCTCACCTGGCCCTCTTCTCTGTTCCTTCTTTTGGAAAAAAAAAAAAAAAAAAACGAGTATATATATATATATATATATATATATATATATATATATATATATATATATATATATATATATATATATATATATATATATATATATATATATATATATATATATATATATATATATATATATATATATATATATATATATATATATATATATATATATATTTATTTATTTATTCATTTATTTATTTATTATCTATTTATTTTGCTTTGTCCCTGTCTCCCGCGTTAGCGAGGTAGCGCAAGGAAACAGACGAAAGAAATGTCCCAACCCGCCCACATACACATGTATATTCATACACGTCAACACACGCAAATATACATACCTATACATCTCAATGTACATATATATATACACACACAGACACATACATATATACATATACACACAATTCACACTGTCTGCCTTTATTCATTCTCATCGCCACCTCGCCACACATAGAATAACATCCCCCCTCCCCCCTCATGTGTGCGAGATAGCGCTAGGAAAAGACAACAAAGGCCCTATTCGTTCACACTCAGTCTCTAGCTGTCATGCAATAATGCCCGAAACCACAGCTCCCTTTCAACTTCCAGGCCCAAAAAAACTTTCCATTGTTTACTCCAGACGCTTCACATGCCCTGATTCAATCAATTGACAGCACGTCGACCCCGGTATACCACATTGATCCAATTCACTCTATTCCTTGCCCGCCTTTCACCCTCCTGGATGATCAGGCCCCGATCACTCAGAATCTTTTTCACTCCATCGTTCCACCTCCAATTTAGTCTCACACTTTTCGTTCCCTCTACCTCCGACACATATATCCTCTTGGTCAATCTTTCCTCACTCATTCTCTCCATGTGCCACACCATTTCAAAACACACGCTTCTGCTGTCTCAACCACGCTCTTTTTATTTCCACACATCTCTCTTACCCTTACATTACTTACATGATCAAACCACCTCGCATCACACATTGTCCTCAAACATCTCATTTCCATCACATCCACCCTCCTTCGCACAGCTCTATCCATAGCCCACGCCTAACAACCATAAAACATTGTTGGAACCACTATTCCTTCAAAAATAATCATTTTTGCTTTCGGAGATAATGTTCTCGACTTCCACACATTCTTCAAGGCTCCCAGGATTTTCGCGCCCTCCCCCACCCTATGATTACACTTCCGCTTCCATGGTTCCATCTGCTGCCAGATCCACTACCAGATGTCTAAAACACTTTACTTCCTCCAGTTTTTCTCCATTCAAACTTACTTCCCAATTGACTTGACCCTCAACACTACTGTACCTAATAAACTTGCTCTTATAAACATTTACTCTTAACTTTCTTCTTTCTCACACTTTTCCAAACTCAGTCACCAGCTTCTGCAGTTTCTCATATGAATCAGCCACCAGCGCTGTGTCATCAGCGAACAAAAGCTGACTCACTTCCCAAGCTCTCTCATCCACAACAGACTTCATACTTGCCCCTATTTCCAAAACTCTTGCATTCACCTCCCTAACAACCCCATCCATAAACAAATTAAACAACCACACACCCCTGCCGGAAACCTACGTTCACTGAGAACCAATCACTCTCCTCTCTTCCTACACGTACACATGCCTTACATCCTCGATAGGTACTTTTCACTGCTTCTAACAACTTGCCTCCCACACCATATATTCTTAATGCCTTCCACAGAGCATCTCTATCAACTCTATCATATGCCTTCTCCAGATCCAAACTTGCTACATACAAATCCATTTGCTTTTCTAGGTATTTCTCAGATACATTCTTCAAAGCAAACACCTGATCCACACATCCTCTAACACTTCTGAAATCACACTGCCTATCCCCAATTTGATGCTCTGCACATTCCTGCACCCTCTCAATCAATACCCTCCCATATAATTTACCAGGAATACTCAACAAACTTATACCTCTGTAATTTGAGCACTCACTCTTATTCCCTTTGCCTTTGTACAATGGCACTATGCACGCATTCCGCCAATCCTCAGGCACCTCACCATGAATCATACATACATTAAATAACCTTACTAACCAGTCAACAATAGTCACCCCCTTTTTTAATAAATTCCACTGCAAAGCCATTCAAACCAGCTGCCTTCCCGGCTTTGATCTTCCGCAAAGCTTTTACTACCTCTTCTCTCTTTACCAAATCATTTTCCTTAACCCTCTCACTTTGCACACCACCTCCACCAAAACACCCTATATCTGCCACTCTATCATCAAACACATTCAACAAACCTTCAAAATACTCACTCCATCTCTTTCTCACATCACCACTACTTGTTATCACCTCCCTATTTGCCCCCTTCACTGAAGTTCCCATTTGCTCCCTTGTCTTACGCACTTTATTTACCTCCTTCCAGAACATCTTTTTATTCTCCCTAAAATTTAATGATACTCTCTCACCCCAACTCTCAATTTCCTTCTTTTTCACCTCTTGCACCTTTCTCTTGACCTCCTGTCTCATTCTTTTTATATCTCCCACTCATTTTCATTTCTTACCTGCAAAAATCGTTCAAATGCCTCTCTCTTCTCTTTCACTAATAATATAAATTTTTCAATTTACCACTCACTACCCTTTCGAATCAGACCACCTCCCACGCTGCTCATGCCACAAGCATCTTTTGCCCAAGCCATCACTGCTTCCCTAAATACATCCCATTCCATCCCTAAATACATCACGTATATATATATATATATATATATATATACATATATATATATATATATATATATATATATATATATATATATATATATATATATATATATATATATATATATATATATATATATAGATATAGGGTGTTTGGGTCGAGGTGGTGTGCAAAGTGAGAGGGTTAGGGAAAATGATTTGGTAAACAGAGAAGAGGTAGTAAAAGCTTTGCGGAAGATGAAAGCCGGCAAGGCAGCAAGTTTGGATGGTATTGCAGTGGAATTTATTAAAAAAGGGGGTGACTGTATTGTTGACTGGTTGGTAAGGTTATTTAATGTATGTATGACTCATGGTGAGGTGCCTGAGGATTGGCGGAATGCGTGCATAGTGCCATTGTACAAAGGCAAAGGGGATAAGAGTGAGTGCTCAAATTACAGAGGTATAAGTTTGTTGAGTATTCCTGGTAAATTATATGGGAGGGTATTGATTGAGAGGGTGAAGGCATGTACAGAGCATCAGATTGGGGAAGAGCAGTGTGGTTTCAGAAGTGGTAGAGGATGTGTGGATCAGGTGTTTGCTTTGAAGAATGTATGTGAGAAATACTTAGAAAAGCAAATGGATTTGTATGTAGCATTTATGGATCTGGAGAAGGCATATGATAGAGTTGATAGAGATGCTCTGTGGAAGGTATTAAGAATATATGGTGTGGGAGGCAAGTTGTTAGAAGCAGTGAAAAGTTTTTATCGAGGATGTAAGGCATGTGTACGTATAGGAAGAGAGGAAAGTGATTGGTTCTCAGTGAATGTAGGTTTGCGGCAGGGGTGTGTGATGTCTCCATGGTTGTTTAATTTGTTTATGGATGGGGTTGTTAGGGAGGTAAATGCAAGAGTTTTGGAAAGAGGGGCAAGTATGAAGTCTGTTGGGTATGAGAGAGCTTGGGAAGTGAGTCAGTTGTTGTTCGCTGATGATACAGCGCTGGTGGCGGATTCATGTGAGAAACTGCAGAAGCTGGTGACGGAGTTTGGTAAAGTGTGTGGAAGAAGAAAGTTAAGAGTAAATGTGAATAAGAGCAAGGTTATTAGGTACAGTAGGGTTGAGGGTCAAGTCAATTGGGAGGTGAGTTTGAATGGAGAAAAACTGGAGGAAGTGAAGTGTTTTAGATATCTGGGAGTGGACCTGTCAGCGGATGGAACCATGGAAGCGGAAGTGGATCATAGGGTGGGGGAGGGGGCGAAAATTTTGGGAGCCTTGAAAAATGTGTGGAAGTCGAGAACATTATCCCGGAAAGCAAAAATGGGTATGTTTGAAGGAATAGTGGTTCCAACAATGTTGTATGGTTGCGAGGCGTGGGCTATGGATAGAGTTGTGCGCAGGAGGATGGATGTGCTGGAAATGAGATGTTTGAGGACAATGTGTGGTGTGAGGTGGTTTGATCGAGTAAGTAACGTAAGGGTAAGAGAGATGTGTGGAAATAAAAAGAGCCTGGTTGAAAGAGCAGAAGAGGGTGTTTTGAAATGGTTTGGGCACATGGAGAGAATGAGTGAGGAAAGATTGACCAAGAGGATATATGTGTCGGAGGTGGAGGGAACGAGGAGAAGAGGGAGACCAAATTGGAGGTGGAAAGATGGAGTGAAAAGGATTTTGTGTGATCGGGGCCTGAACATGCAGGAGGGTGAAAGGAGGGCAAGAAATAGAGTGAATTGGAGCGATGTGGTATACAGGGGTTGACGTGCTGTCAGTGGATTGAATCAAGGCATGTGAAGCGTCCGGGTAAACCATGGAAAGCTGTGTAGGTATGTATAT
>NC_092239.1:48152737-48155237 GCF_036320965.1 Panulirus ornatus
GTTTTGGTCGAGGTGGTGTGCAAAGTGAGAGGGTTAGGGAAAATGATTTGGTAAACAGAGAAGAGGTAGTGAAAGCTTTGCGGAAGATGAAAGCCGGCAAGGCAGCAGGTTTGGATGGTATTGCAGTGGAATTTATTAAAAAGGGGGGTGACTGTATTTTTGACTGAATGGTAAGGTTATTTAATGTATGTATGACTCATGGTGAGGTGCCTGAAGATTGGCGGAATGCGTGCATAGTGCCATTGTACAAAGACAAAGGGGATAAGAGTGAGTGCTCAAATTACAGAGGTATAAGTTTATTGAGTATTCCTGGTAAATTATATGGGAGGGTATTGACTGAGAGGGTGAAGGCATGTACAGAGCATCAGATTGGGGAAGAGCAGTGTGGTTTCAGAAGTGGTAGAGGATGTGTGGATCAGGTGTTTGCTTTGAAGAATGTATGTGAGAAATACTTAGAAAAGCAAATGGATTTGTATGTAGCATTTATGGATCTGGAGAAGGCATATGATAGAGTTGATAGAGATGCTCTGTGGAAGGTATTAAGAATATATGGTGTGGGAGGAAATTTGTTAGAAGCAGTGAAAAGTTTTTATCGAGGATGTAAGGCATGTGTGCGTGTAGGAAGAGAGGAAAGTAATTGGTTCTCAGTGAATGTAGGTTTGCGGCAGGGGTGTGTGATGTCTCCATGGTTGTTTAATTTGTTTATGGATGGGGTTGTTAGGGAGGTAAATGCCAGAGTTTTGGTAAGAGGGGCAAGTATGAAGTCTGTTGGGTATGAGAGAGCTTGGGAAGTGAGTCAGTTGTTGTTCGCTGATGATACAGCGCTGGTGGCTGATTCATGTGAGAAACTGCAGAAGCTGGTGACTGAGTTTGGTAAAGTGTGTGGAAGAAGAAAGTTAAGAGTAAATGTGAATAAGAGCAAGGTTATTAGGTACAGTAGGGTTGAGGGTCAAGTCAATTGGGAGGTGAGTTTGAATGGAGAAAAACTGGAGGAAGTGAAGTGTTTTAGATATCTGGGAGTGGATCTGGAAGCGGATGGAACCATGGAAGCGGAAGTGGATCATAGGGTGGGGGAGGGGGCGAAAATTCTGGGGGCCTTGAAGAATGTGGGGAAGTCGAGAACATTATCTCGGAAAGCAAAAATGGGTATGTTTGAAGGAATAGTGGTTCCAACAATGTTGTATGGTTGCGAGGCGTGGGCTATGGATAGAGTTGTGCGCAGGAGGATGAAGGTGCTGGAAATGAGATGTTTGAGGACAATGTGTGGTGTGAGGTGGTTTGATCGAGTGAGTAACGTAAGGGTAAGAGAGATGTGTGGAAATAAAAAGAGCTTGGTTGAGAGAGCAGAAGAGGGTGTTTTGAAGTGGTTTGGGTACATGGAGAGAATGAGTGAGGAAAGATTGACCAAGAGGATATATGTGTCGGAGGTGGAGGGAACGAGGAGAAGAGGGAGACCAAATTGGAGGTGGAAAGATGGAGTGAAAAAGATTTTGTGTGATCGGGGCCTGAACATGCAGGAGGGTGAAAGGAGGGCAAGGAATAGAGTGAATTGGAGCGATGTGGTATACCGGGGTTGACGTGCTGTCAGTGGATTGAATCAAGGCATGTGAAGCGTTTGGGTAAACCATGGAAAGCTGTGTAGGTATGTATATTTGCGTGTGTGGACGTATGTATATACATGTGTATGGGGCGGGGTTGGGCCATTTCTTTCGTCTGTTTCCTTGCGCTACCTCGCAAACGCGGGAGACAGCGACAAAGTATAATAAAAAAAAAAATATAAATGAATATGTATATATATATATATATATATATATATATATATATATATATATATTTTTTTTTTTTTTTTTTTCATACTATTCGCCATCTCCCGCGTTAGCAAGGTAGCGTTAAGACCAGAGGACTGAGCCTTTTAGGGAATATCCTCACTTGGCCCCCTCCTCTGTTCCTTCATTAGGAAAACTAAAAAAGAGAGGGGAGGATTTCCAGCCCCCCGCTCCCTTCCCTTTTAGTCGCCTTCTACGACACGCAGGGAATACGTGGGAAGCATTCTTTCTCCCCTATCCCTAGGGATATATATATATATATATATATATATATATATATATATATATATATATATATATATATATATATATATATATATATATATATATATATATATATATATATATATATATATATATATATATATTTGTATATATATATATATATATATATATATATATATATATATATATATATATATATATATATATATATATATATATATATATATATATATATATATATATATATATGTATATATGTATGTATGGGTGATTTGAATGCAAAGGTGAGTCATGTGGCAGTTGAGGGAATAATTGGTATATATTGGGTGTTCAGTGTTGTAAATGGAAATGGTGAAGAGCTTGTAGATTTATGTGCTGAAAAAGTACTGGTGATTGGGGATACCTGGTTTAGAAAGCGTGATATACATAAGTATAGGTGTGTAAGTAGG